>NW_014585778.1:0-3358 GCF_000485595.1 Priapulus caudatus
TACAGAGCGCCCCCTGTGTACATCGCTGACTGTACAGAGCGCCCCCTGTGTACTGTACGCTGTCGTTCTATCGCATATCATCAGTGGCTCTCTCATTTAGCCGCGATGACGTCATCATTCGCTAACGATCTCATTAGTCAGGTCGCAGCATCCGCACATAGAGGGCGCCACATGTCCTGCAGCATCCGTCGTCTCCTGTAAAACTCACTCTCTCACACATTATCTAATGTAAAACTCACTCTATCCCTCTCTCTATCCCTCTGTCTCTCTCTCTGTCTCTCTCTCTCTTGCTTGTGTGTGTCTCTCTCGTACTTGTCTTCGTCCGTGTCTTCTCGTCTCTCGGCTTCTCTCTCCTTCTCTCTTCGCTCTGGATCTTCTATCTGCTCTCTCTCTCTGTCGCTCTGTGCTGTGTCTCTGTCTCTTCTCATCCTCCTTGCCTCCTGGTTCTATCCTCTGTTCCTCCGTCTCTTCTCTCTCTCCTCTCTCTCTATCCGCTATCTTCATCGGATCTCGGTCATCCTCATCTGTCTCTATATCTTCACGCATATTTCTCTCAAATCTTATCTCTCTTCTGACTCTTTTTCCCTCGACGCAACGCACGCTCTCTCTCATCTCCATCTCTCTCCCTGGCGGACGTTTAAAATTACATTCGCATCAAGCGAGCATTCGCGTTGCCTCGCCTTCTCCTCCTCCTCATTCCTCCTTCTCTCGCCACTCTCCTCCTAGCTCCTCTCCTCCTCATTCTATCTTACTATTTCTCCCTACTTTCATCCTCTCATGCGCATCTCCTCGCTCTCCTGTTCCTCCTACTTCTCCTCCTCCTCCTCATCCTCCTTCTTCTTCTTCTTCTTCTTCTTCTTCTTCTTCTTCTTCTTCTTCTTCTCCTCCTCCTCCTCCTCCTTCTTCTTTTTCTTTTTCTTCTTCTCCTTCTCCTCTTTCTTCTTCTCCTCCTCTCCCTGGTCTCTCCCTCATCCTTCTCCACAACTTCCTCCTCTTCCTTCTATTTATTTTCTTTTTTCCCTCCGTCTACCCTCTCTCGCCTTTTTCCCCTCTTCCCTTTCCCCTCCTCTTCTTCTCTCCTTCCTCTGCCCTCTCCCATATGCCACTCGTCCCTCTCCCCCGCGATCTCTCACACTTCTCCTCCCTTCTCCCCTCCTCTCCTCGCCCCTCTCCCCTCTTTCCTTCTCCCTTCCTCTCCTCGCCCCTCTCCCCTCTTCCCTTCGACCCTCTCCGCCCTCGATCTATCACCCTTCTCCTACCTCCTTCCCTCTCCTCCTTTCGTCCCTCCTTCCGTGCAGACTTAATCATTTCCTCCCTCCTCCCTCCTCCCTCCTTCGCCTCTCCCTCCCTTCGCCCCTCCTCCCATGCAGATCTCCTCCCTTCCTCCCTCCTCCTTCTTTCTCCTCCTCCCCCTCCTTCCCCTCCTTCCTTCTCCCTTCCTCTCGTGCAGACTTCCTTTCCTTCCTCCCTCCTCCTCCCTTCCTTCCCATCCACCACCTCCTTACCCTTCTTCCCTTCTCCCGTCTTCCCTTCGTCCCTCTCCTCCGCGATCGCTCACCCTTTTCCTCCTCCTCCCCTCCTCCTCCTCCCCTCCTCCTCCTCTTCCCTCCTCCTCCCTTCTCCCCTCCTCTCGCGCGGACCTCCTCCCCCTCCTTCCTACAGCGAGCGCACGCGGATTATAAGATGAACATGGCGAGAAATTTTCCAGTCGTCGTACAAAAGCGCGGGCATAGATCAATATGGATAGAAGGAGGATGAGGAGAAGGAGGAGGAGGATGGGAAGGACGAGGAGGAGGAGGTCCCCGCGGGACGACAGCGAGCTCCGACACGGCCCCTCTCTCTCTCTTTCTCTCTCTCTCTCTCTCTCTCTCTCTCTCTCTCTCTCTCTCTCTCTCTCTCTAGTCTTTCATCGCATCTCTCTCTCCTCTCCTCTCTCTCCTCTCTCCTCCTCTCTCCTCTCTCTCATGCTCCCCATCTCCCTCCCTCTCTCCTCCTCACGCGCTCCTTCTCTCTTCCTCCATCTCTCGCACTCAGCTGTCTCTCTCGCTCTCTCTCCTCCTCTCTCACCTCTCTGCTTCTCCTCTCCTCCCTCTCTTCTCTCTCTCTCATCTATCCGCCCTTTAACGGTAAAAGGAGTGTGTGTGGAGACCCGTCCCTCTCTTTCCTGCCGCGCACTCTCTATCTCTCCTCTGTCACTCTCTGTACTGTCTCCTGTTTGTGTTTGTGTGTGTGTTGGGGGAGGGTGTATTGTGCGTGATGTATTGGTGGGGGGCGTACGCGTAGTATGCTCCATTAGCCGCTGCGCGCGTGGGTGTGTTTCAGACAGAATATTAGGGGCCACCCCATCTTCTACTTGCTGTTAATACGATATAATAGCTGTAATAGATGTACTGGTTTTATTCGTGCGCCCATTCTCTCTCTCCACATTTCTCTCAACTACACGCTATCGGCTACAGCATACCGCTTGTCGTATTAACCACTATACAACACAGCCAGCTAAACACGCGCACGCGGCGGGCACCACGCACGCACGGCACAAGCATCGCAGCACGCACGCACGCACGCAACGCGACGCACACACACACACACACACATACAGCACACACACACACACACACACACGGGGCCACACACATACACACACACGGCAGCACACACATATCACACACACACACCACACACACACACACATACAGCCCACACACACACATACACACACCACACACACACTACACACACACACACACACACCACACACACTATGTAACGGAACTATATTATAAGTCTATTACTTATATAGGATAACGTAACCATAGCAATAGATCTCTCCCCTTGTCTCTATCTTCCTCTATTTCTCTCTCTCTCTCACTTATTCTTTGCGCGCTCTCTCTCTCCCTGCTGTCTCTATCTTCCTCTCCTCCCATCCGGAACATAGGAACGATATAAAGAACAACANCTCTCTCTCTCTCTCTCTCTCTCTCTCTCTCTCTCTCTCTCTCTCTCTCTCTCTCTCTCTCTCTCTCTCTCTCTCTCTCTCTCTCTCTCTCTCTCTCTCTCTCTCTCTCTCTCTCTCTCTCTCTCTCTCTCTCTCTCTCTGTGTATCTCTGTGCGCGTGTGTGTCTATCTCTCCAAAACTGAGAACGGAAGACGAGCCACGACGACACGTATAGCCACGACGTACACGTACACGCACACACACACACACGTCACCGCGTCACTGCTGTCTGTCTGTCTGTGATCCACACACACGCTCTACACGCAGCATCCGCGCTGCAGCCGCACCACGTATGCAGTCAACGCTCCCTCCTCCTCTTCCTCCTCCTCTCCTCTCTCTCTCTCTCTCTCTCTCTCTCTCTCG
>NW_014585779.1:0-321 GCF_000485595.1 Priapulus caudatus
CCTCCCTCTCTCTCTCTCCCTCCCTCTCTCTCTCTCCCTCCCTCTCTCTCTCTTTCCCTCTCTCTCTATCTCTTGGATGTTCTCTCCTTCTCCGTGTATAACACATTATGTAATACCCTTCCGCGGTGCCGGCCGCATCACCGTCGCATTCGCGGCGGGAGGTAAACAATACGCATAAACAAAAAATAGAGCCGTTCTATTTTTAGCATCGCAGATAAAAACACGCACGCACTCACATAAAAACACACACACACTCACACACACACACGCACACACACACACACTCACACACACACACACACACACACACACACACACACA
>NW_014585779.1:1810-3358 GCF_000485595.1 Priapulus caudatus
CTTCTTCTTCTTCTTCTTCTTCTTCTTTCTTTTTCTTCTTCGTCTTTTTCGTTTTTGTCTTCACCGTCTTTGTCATCTTTTCCTATGATTCTCGTCCTCCCCGACCTCTTCTTCCTGCTCCGCCTACTCCAACTCCATCATCTCATTCTCCTCCTCTTCCCCTCTCTCCTCCTCCTTCTCTTCCCACCTCTCCATCTCTTCCTCTCCCTCGTCTAACACGCCGCCTTCTACTCCACTACCACTTTACTACCTAATATAACCGTTATGGCTTCCCTCCTGCAGCTTCAATGAGTAATTGTTTACTAATATTTCTGTTAACAGGTTAGAAGGCTAATAGCCCTTTTATCCGTGCGCCAGCGATTCCCCAAGTAGACCTTTAGGCTACATTATACTTATACTACATTATACTTATACTACATTATACTTGTACTACATTATACTTGTACTACATTATACTTATACTACATTATACTTGTACTACATTATACTTGTACTACATTATACTTGTACTACATTATACTTGTACTACATTATACTTGTACTACATTATACTTATACTACATTCTACTTGTACTACATTATACTTATACTACATTATACTTATACTACATTATACTTGTATTACATTATACTTGTACTACATTATACTTGTACTACATTATACTTATACTACATTATACTTGTACTACATTATACTTGTACTACATTATACTTGTACTACATTATACTTGTACTACATTATACTTGTACTACATTATACTTGTACTACATTATACTTAGTACTACATTATACTTATACTACATTATACTTATACTACATTATACTTGTACTACATTATACTTGTACTACATTATACTTGTACTACATTATACTTGTACTACATTATACTTGTACTACACTATACTTATACTACAATATACTTATACTACATTATACTTATACTACAATATACTGATACTACAATATACTGATACTACATTATACTTATACTACACTATACTTATACTACACTATACTTATACTACAATATACTGATACTACATTATACGGATACTACATTATACTTATACTACACTATACTTATACTACATTATACTTGTACTACATTATACTTATACTACATTATACTTATACTACATTATACTTATACTACAATATACTTATACTACATTATACTTATACTACATTATACTTATACTACATTATACTTATACTACATTATACTTATACTACATTATACTTATACTACATTATACTTATACTACATTATACTTATACTACATTATACTAATATACTACATTATACTTATACTACACTATACTTATACTACATTATACTTATACTACACTATACTTATACTACATTATACTAATATACTACATTATACTTATACTACATTATACTTATACTACATTATACTTATACTACATTATACTTATACTACATTATGCTTATACTACATTATACTAATATACTACATTATACTTATACTACATTATACTTTTACTACATTATACTTATAATACATTATACTTATACTACACTA
>NW_014585780.1:0-1314 GCF_000485595.1 Priapulus caudatus
CTCTCTCTCTCTCTCTCTCTCTCTCTCTCTCTCTCTCTCTCTCTCTCTCTCTCTTCCCTCCTCTCTCTTCCTCCTCTCTCTCTCTCTCTCTTTCCCTTCTCTTCTTCCCCCTCCCTCTCTCTCTCTTTCCCCTTCCCCTCCTCTCCCCCTCTCTCTCTTTCCCCCTCTCTCTGTCGCCTCCACTAATCCAACACGGCATCATAGTTCGCACCGCGCTGCCTCTCCAACTCTCTTTGTCGGACGATGACAGATGAGGACGATGACGATGACGATGACGATGACAGATGAGGACGATGACGATGACGATGACGATGACAGATGAGGACGAGGACGATGACGATGACGATGACAGCGCCAGATGAGAGATGACAGCACTAATTTTCGAGTCATCAGCTGCAGCTGGCGAGGCCTGCAGACTAGCTTGCTCTCTGTCCTGTAGTACTGTAGTGCTGCTGCTGCGGGGAGGAAGAGAGAGCAAAGAGAGAGAGAGAGAGAGGGGAAAAGGGAGAGAGAGAGAGAGAGAGGGAAGAGGGAGAGAGGGATAGAGGGGAGAGAGAGGGGGAGGGAGAAAGAGCTGGCGAAACCTGCAGACTAGCTTGCTCTCTGTCCTGTAGCACTGTAGTGCTGCTGCTACGGGGAGGAAAAGGGAGCGGGGAGAGAGAGAGGGGGGAAAAGGGAGAGAGAGAGAGAGGGAAGAGGGAGAGAGGGATGGAGGGGAGAAAGAGGGGGAGGGAGAGAAAGCTGGCGAAACCTGCAGACTAGCTTGCTCTCTGTCCTGTAGTGCTATAGTGCTGCTGCGGGGAGGGGAGGGGAGAGAGAGAGGAAGAGAGAGAGAAAGGAGGAGGGGGAAGAGAGGGATGGAGGGGAGAGAGAGAGGGATGGATGGGAGGGAGAGAGGGATGGAGGGGATAGAAAGTTGGCGAGGCCTGCAGACTAGCTTGCTCTCTCTCCTGTAGTGCTATAGTGCTGCTGCTGCTGCGGGGAGGAAGAGGAAGCGAGGAAAGAGAGAGAGAGGGGAAGAGGGAGAGAAGGGAAGAGGTAGAGAGAAAGATGGGAAGAGGGAGAGAGGGATGGAGGCGAGAGAGAGGGAGAGAGAGAGAGTTGGCGAGGCCTGCAGACTAGCTTGCTCTCTGTCCTGTAGTGCTATAGTGCTTCTGCTACGGGGAGGAAGAGGGAGCGGGGAGAGAGAGAGAGAGGGGAAGAGGGAGAGAGAGAGGGGGGGAGAGAGAGAGAGAGACAGAGGGGAGAGAGAGAGAGGGGGGGAGAGAGAGAGAGAGACAGAGGGGAGAGAGAGAGAGGGGGGAGAGAGAGGAG
>NW_014585780.1:2549-3358 GCF_000485595.1 Priapulus caudatus
ACTGCTACTACTGCTCCTGCTGCCGCTGCTGCTGGTGGTGCTGCTGCTGGTGTGGTGGTGCTGCTGCTGCTGGTGGTGGTGATGATGATGATGATGATGATGATGATAATGATGCTCTCGCCGCTGCTGCTACACGTGTGGCAGGCATTGTCAGGGGAGCGGGTTATTGTTGAGCTGTGGCCGTAACACGGGCACACCTCCCTGTCCGTGACAGCTATTATGTCTGCTGTCACGCTATGATTGTGTTCATTCACCCCCAGCCTCACTACGGCCCTTTTCATATACTCGCTCCCTAACCCTAACCCTATCCATAACCATAACCCTATCCATGACAGTAACCATAACACTAATAATATAATATAACCTTGACCATGAGGTAATATGTGGTGACCCTTGAGGTAATACATGATTGATATATAAGATATACAAGTGATATATGTGATAAGGTTGATATATGTGATATATGAGGTAATACAAGGTTGATATATGAGGTAATACCTAGACCATGAGGTAAAATATAACCTTGACCATGAGGTAACCTGTAACACTAACAATAACCATAACGCTAAAATTAACTCGAATCCTCCCGAACCCTAACCCTTACCCTAACTCTAACCATATCCCTAACCCTAACCTTAACCCTAACCCTAACCCGGCCTAACCCTAACCCTAACCTTACCCTAGCCCTAACCTTAACCCTAACCCTAACCCTAGACCCCAGATTTTACTGCACACACACACACACACACACACACACACACACACACACACACACACACACACACACACACACACACACACACACACAC
>NW_014585781.1:2345-3357 GCF_000485595.1 Priapulus caudatus
GTGTGTGTGTGTGTGTGTGTGTGTGTGTGTGTGTGTGTGTGTGCGTGCGTGCGCGTGTGCGTGTGTACGAGCGTGTGTGTGTACGAGCGTGTGTGCGTACGTGTCTGTGTGTGTGTGTGTGTGTGAGGGTGCAGTACGAAGGTAGATTCATCATCATTCCCATCAGCTACTGTCTGGGTGCGACCCGGCTTTTGTGCCGGCAGTAACGTACGAGCCGCCATCCATGGGCGATGCGCTAGCCACCGCATAATATCCGATATGGCCAGGCCGCTGCACAGGGCTGGGGGTAGCATTATTTCACTTGTACTTGTAGTACTTTCGGGGAACAACAGCGGTACTTTCAGGGAACAGCGGCGATACTTTCAGGGAACAGCAGCGATACTTTCAGGGAACAACGGCGGTACTTTCAGGGAACAGCAGTGGTACTTTCAGGGTCCTTGGAACAACAGCGATACCTTCCGGGAACAACAAGGGTACTTTCAGTTTCAGAGGTTGGCGTGGGAGGGGGCGGTGTTAGTTCATTCACTTATAGCACTTTCGGTGAACAACAACAGGTTGGCCACCGCCCGTGGGGGGGGGGTGAGTGAATCCAAGCGGAAAGATCACTCGTGAGGATAACATCTCTCACGTGCAGGGACTCGCAGGGTGTTAATCATAACTTCACACACGATGTGTAGCTGAGGCACTTGTGTATGAGTCACCACCGCCACCAGACTAACATAACAATAGCAACATCAGCTAGCAGCATCGTCGGCTGGATGATGCCACTTGAGAGCGATATTGGTATTGGTATGTTATTAGCGCCATTTCGGTCATTAATCTCTCGATTTCTCGCTCTCTCTCTCTCTCTTTCTCTCTCTCTTTTTCTCGCATCTCTCTCTTTCGCCCCATCCTCTCACTCTCTCTCCCTTTCGCTCTCTTTTTCTCTCTCTCTCTCTCTCTCCCCTCTCTCTGTGTGCGTGTGTCTCTCATCTCTCTCTTTCTCTCCTCTCTCTCTCTCTCTTTCGCCCCC
>NW_014585782.1:0-3357 GCF_000485595.1 Priapulus caudatus
GTCATAGCCCGCGAGCGTCACCGCCTAACAACGCTCTCCCACCGTCACTCTGCTTGCGTGACGGTGTTTATTGCTGTGTGTATTGCGTGTGTATAACTTCTAACATGAGGGATGGTATCACACACTTGCTCCTCGCTCTTTGTCGTACATATCTGGGAACGATTTCACACACACCCTCTGCCTCTCTTTCTTTCCTAAACCCTCTAGTTTTCGTCTCTCTCTCTCTCTCTCTCTCTTTTTCTCTCCCCTTATCTTTGTTTGTTTCTCTCTCCCTCCGCCTCTTGCTCTCACACTCGCTACCCATATCTCCCTCTCACCATAGTTGGGAGCCCGATCACAACCTCTCTTCCTCCTGCCCTTTCTCTCCCTCCCTTTCTCTCCCTTGCTCCCTCTCACTAACTATATAGCTGTAAGGCGGGCTGCTTGGCCACCTCTCTGCTGCCTCTCGTCTGGCTACTGGTGGCTTCTGTGTCTTTAATTGCTTTGCGCGTGTGGAAACGACTAATGGTGCCATGCTTGAGGAGTGTCTTGTTTCCTTCCTCGTCACTGCCGAGCGCCATGGCGTTTATTGAAGAGAGAGAGAGAGAGAGAGAGGGAGGGCCGAGAAAGAGAGGGGGAGAGGAGAGAGCAGGGAGCGGGCGAGTGATGGCAGAGAGAGAGCGAGAGAGAGAGAGAGAGAGAGCAGGAGGAGAAAAGGAGATCGCTGAGATGAACAGAGAGCAGGGAGAGACGGAGAGCGAGAGGCGAGGATGCGGGACGGGGAGAGAGAGGGAAGGAGAGAGAGAGAAGCGGGAGGAAAGAGAGGAAGAGAGGATGAGAGGAGAAGGAGGGGGAGGAGGAAAGCGAGAGTGCAGAGTGGAGAGAGGGAAGAGCAGAGAGGGACGGAGAGGGGAGAGAGGGAGAGAGAGGGACGTTAGATTTAGAAGAGGGTGGAGGAGCTCGAGAGGAGCGGAGGAGAGAGAGGGAAGAGAGCGGAGAGGGGAGAGAACGAGACGAGAGAGAGGGGAGAGAGAGCAAGGAGGAGAGATGGACCGGAGGGAGAGACGTGCGAGAGGAGAGTGGGGGGTGGGCGAGATCGGAGAGATGAGGGCGGGAGGGGTGAGATAGGAGAGGGCCGAAGAACAGAGGGAAAAGAGAGAGAGGGGAGAGAGAGAGAGGGAGGTGGAGGGGCGAGAGGAGATGGGAGGGGGGAGAGAGAGAGGAGGCCACATGGCCCGCCTTCGACTGCTGAGCATCTGGTGCAGAGGAGGAAGACGACAGCGGATGAGCGGGAAAGTAGGAATGGGGCGATGAAAGCAGAGAGGACGGAGAGAGAAGAGCGGAGATGAGAGGAGAGGAAAAGGTGTAATAGTACGATCAAGAGTCTCCGAATGATTAGCAGATCGGTAAAGGAGGCGATTAGGGAAAACGAGACCCGTTCAACACGCCACGGAGAAGCGAAGAAGACTGAGAGACGACGACCAGCAGGACGAAGCAGGGAGAGAGGAGGGGCAGTATAGCCGAACGTGACGTTCCTGACATCTAGTCGGCTTCTGGGATCAAGAAGGACACCATGCGTCCCCGTGGCGAACCAAGAGGAAGGTCAGCTGGAATGGCCTCTCTGCTGGATTATCTTGGGTGAAGGAGGCTATCCGTGTTAAGCAGGAACTCAGACCAGAATGGGGCTATGGCAAAGGCAGGACCTGGACAGGGAGGACGTTCACATGGCTTAGAGAGAAGCCGCGTAGGAAAGATGGAGAGAGTGGGCAGAAGAAGGACGCACGAGGGCATATGTGTGTGGAAAGAGGGTTTGACGGGATGCGGTGGCGGGCCACCCGCGTTGCGTGCCGTGCGTGGCTTGCGTGCGTGTGGTCGCGCCGTGTGCGTAGTGCGGTGCACTGTGGCGTGCGTACGTGGTGCGTGCGTATTGGAGGTGGATGTGAAGCGGTGGGCTGCTATGGCGGGCGAGACGAGGGGGGAGCATGCGATGGAGGGCGGGCAGCGATGGAGGGCGGCAGTTGGGAGAGGGCCGGGACAGAGCGGCGTCTAGAAGCGACAGCTTGTGATGAGGGGACGGCAGCAGGCGAGCAGGGCGGTAGCGTGGGGATGAGGGGAGCGCGTCGGAGGACGGGCTTGCGTGAAGAGGGCGGCAGCTGTGGAGAGGGCGGTGCGCGTAGAGAGGGCGGCAGCGTGGGTACGAGAAGCGGCAGGCGTAGAGAGCGGCGAGCGCGTGCGAGCGAGAGGACGGTGCAGCGTGTCGGAGAGCCCGCCAGGCTGGAGAGAGCGGAGGCGTTGGAGAGGTGAGCGGCAGCGTGGAAGAAGGCAGGATCCTGACGTGGACGAGGGGTCAGAGCGTGGAGAGGGCAGCGCTTGGGAGATGGGCGCGGCGCCACGCGTGGATGAGAGGCGGCAGCGTGGAGAGGACTCGGCAGCGTGGAGAAGGCGCAGCGTGGACGAGCGGATGGCGCAGCTTGGCGAGGAGGGCGCCGGCTGAGTGGAGAGCGGCGGCTGGCGTGGGGAGGGAGGTCAGGGGCTGGGAGGGAGCGAAGGCTTGGGAGGAAAGGGCGGCAGCGTGGTAAGAAGCGGGCAGCCGTGGGGAAGGCGCAAGACGTGGAGAAGGCGGCAGCTGTGGGAGATGGGTGAAATCACACGCTTATCATTAGGCGACGCTATGACGTCTTCCCTGTGACAAGCGTTCCGGGGTCGTCCGTGACACGCAAATTGATCTTCGCTCTCTCATCGCCGGAACGACCCGCGCCTCTCTGCTCGGGTGCTAATGGGCAGGCTCACGCACGCACCGTCACGCGACGGCCACGCCGCTACAGACACGCACGGCACACACACACACACGACCACGGCACGCACGACCATAGCACACAAGCACGCGTCATCGCTACGCACGGCACGCACGCACGAACGGCATTCACACGCAACACACGCCGCGGTCATCGCAAGAAGAGCATCGACGGGCACCACGGAACGCGTTTGTGCAGCTCGAAAGCAAGCGGGAATGAGGATGCTGATAGAATGAGAGGAAAGTTGATTAACGGTCAGAAAAGTGAGCCGACTCGTTCGATTCATCGAGCATTGGTCTTCGGCCGTAGCAACAAGCGCCACACGGTACGAGGCGGCGTGCCGGCCGCTGCTTTGGCAGGCGAGCCGGGTTGGTGACACGTCAGCAGGGCAGTGACGGCCGTGGCGCGCAGCGGCGAGTTTCCAGCAGGCCCGGCAAGTGGTTTAGCTGGCGAAGGGCAGCAGCCGGCAGTCGTTAGAGGTGGTGGTTAATGGCCGCGGCAGTTCCGGCTAGTGGAAGCGGCCGGCTGGCAGTAGGCTAGCTGGGTACTGGTGGCGGGGTCGGGCCGCGGGGCTACGGTGGGT
>NW_014585783.1:0-3356 GCF_000485595.1 Priapulus caudatus
GGTGAAAAAGTCTTTACCTTCATACATGCGCGTACCACGACCCACAATTTGTTTAAACTCAATCATGTTGTTACACGGGCGCATCAACACAATATTGCGTACGTTTCGGGCATCCACACCAGTAGAGAGTTTGCGTGACGTGGTTAAGATAGTGGGGATTGTTTTTTCGTTATCCTGAAAGGTTCTTATGTAATCCCCCCATTAATAATCGGTGTTATTAGTAGAGGTTATGCCGCTGTTAGTAGTTGTCTTGGCGGTATTCCACCGATAGCAGTATGCGGTCGTACATTATTGTAAGTCCATAACCACTTCGTGGCTAGTTGTTGTGCATGTTGAATGTTTTTGAATAGATGTAAATCTAGCCACTCATGTCTGGCAGTTCGGTTAAACCGTTCGATATAAGCATTTTGTGTTGGCTTCCCTGGCTGGATATAAAGCAACGTTATTTTATGTTTGTTTGTCCAATCAATGAGTTTTTGGCTGATATATTCTGGTCCATTATCACACCGTAATGCATCGGGTTTACCTCGCCATTCGATAATCTGTTCTAGCGAGCGTATCACTCTCAAACTAGGCAATGATAGATCAACGTCAATACCCAGTCCTTCGCGGTTATAATCATCGATAACATTAAATGTGCGGAAGCTACGACCATCATCAAGCGTATCACTCATGAAATCCATCGACCATACTTGATTGATAGCGTCGGGTACGCTCAGCGCCTCAGGTTTATTACGTTTAATTCGCCGCCTTGGTTTAATACGCAAATTCAGCTCTAATTCACGATATATTCGGTATATACGTTTGTGATTCCAACCGTACCCTTGCGTATTACGAAGATAGTAATAACAAAGACCGAAGCCCCAACGTTTATGTGTTGTCGTTAGTCGCAGTAACCAGTCCGCGATAATGGCATTGTCAGTATTAAGCTTTGCTTGGTAGCGGTAACAGGTTTCACTGATAGAAAAAACATCACACACCAGCCGTATGCTGGTATCAAATTGCGTCTTAGCGCGTAAGGCCATCTCTTTACGACGAGATGGCTTCACCACTTTTTTTCAATTGCTTCCTTTGCTATTTCACATTTTAACCGCTCTTCAGCATACATCTTTTTAAGCCGACGATTTTCGTCTTCAAGTTCCTTCATTCGCTTCATTAAAGAGGCATCCATGCCACCATATTTTGATCGCCAGTTATAAAAGGTCGCGTTACTTATACCGTGTTCACGGCATAAGTCAGGAACGGTTACGCCAATTTCATTCTGTTTTAGTATGGCAAGTATCTGGCTGTCGGTGTGTCGTGATTTTTTCATAGAAAAGTCCTCTGTTTAGTTTACGAATATTTTCTACTGTCAACAACACTCGAAAACTGAGCCACTCCATCAACTGAAAAGTGAGCCACTTGGATTATTTAATTTGGCTTATTAAGCCTGCTTGTTTCTTTTCTCTTAAACGATAACTGTCTCCTTTAATTTGAATGATATGTGAGTGATGTAAGATACGATCCAGTAATGCTGACGTTAATGCAGTGTCGTTAGCAAAGGTTTGTCCCCACTGACCAAACGGTAAATTACTGGTTAAAATTATTGAGCCTTTTTCATAGCGTTTCGCGATCACATCAAATAGTAATTTTGACTCGCTAATATCAAAAGGTAGATAACCTATTTCATCAATGATGAGTAGTTTTGGTGCTAAGACACTACGGTGCATCACTGATTTATATTTGCCCTGTCTTTGTGCCGTTGAGAGCTGCAAGATTAAATCTGAAGCACTGATAAACCGTGTCTTTAAACCGGCTTGTGCGGCCTTATAGCCCAGTGCTGTGGCAATATGAGTTTTACCCACACCCGATGGCCCAAGCAGTACAATATTTTCAGAGCGTTCTATAAACGATAAACTCGCCAACTCCTGCACCTGAGTTTTAGGCACGCCTGCTGCAAACTCAAAATTAAAGTCATCTAAGGTTTTAATGGATGGGAAGCCTGCCATTCTTGTGAACATCTTTTGTTTGCGCGCATGACGTTCATCGATTTCTGTTTTCATTAGTTTTTCAAAGAAGGTGAGATAATCCCATTCTTCTTTTGCTGCACGTTGTGCTAAATCATGAGCATGAAGTGCCATACCTTGTAGCTTGAGCGTGTCCGTTAAGTCATTTAATCGTTCTTGTATCATATCGGTGCCACCTGACAACAGTCGTTGTAAATAGACAGATCATGATGCAATGGTTGAGTCTCAAAGTTCAGCGGTATAATGACATCAGGTGCCTTAACAGCAATGTCCTTAATCGACTGAAAAGGTAATGCCTTCAACACAGCGCGTTCTTCAATTAAGCGCTTCATGGGCTGTTCTTTTGTCGTATCATGAATGCGCACATTAGCCACGTCATTCAACCACTGAATGCCTTTAATGTTCGCCGTATCAACATCCATCCTTAAACCAGCTGATGCCAGTTTAGTGGATAAGGGTGCATAAAAATTATCACGAACATAACGCACCATGCGCTCTACCTTGCCTTTGGTTTGTGGTCGATACGGTTTACACAATTTGGGCATAAAGCCCATGTCTTTAGCAAACTGATAAAACTTAGGATGAAAGCGATGGTGACCCATGCCAAAAGCATTGCGCTCGAGTACAACAGTTTTCATGTTGTCGTACCAAACATCAGTCGGAATGCCTTGAAAGTAATCAAATGCTAAGCGGTGGCATTGCTCTAACGTGTCGTAACGCATGTTATCGGTAAAATACACAAACAGTGCACGGCTAAAGCCAAGCACTGCAACAAAGGCATGAATGGGTTTTTTACCACCACGCATTTGTCCCCAATCGACTTGCATCTGTTTGCCTGGTGCTGTTTCAAATCGGATCACTTCGGGAATGATGTGACTACCACGTAACTTAACCAGGTGTTCACGCAAGCGTGTGATACCGCCATCATACCCTTGGTCTTTAATTTCACGCAGGATAACAACAGCGCTTAAATGAATCGGCAATGCCGATTCAATACGCTCTTTAATGTAAGGTTTGAAAGGATCAAGTTTGTGCGGTTTATCCGGTCTTGATTGATAGACCGGTTCGTCACTATCTTTTAATAAATGTTTATCAACGGTGTTACGAGAGATACCTAATTTCTTTGCAATGGCACGTTTTGAGTAGCCTTGTTCGTGTAATATTTTAATGGTCATGAGTTCCTCTATTGAAATCATGATGCGCCTCATTATGAAAAGCATCAGTGTAAGTCTTATGGCTCACTTTTCAACCGTTGGGGTGGCTCAGTTTTGCATTGTTGGTAACATATATCGATTTACGGGTACAGAAAAGGTAAAATAATCGAACGCTACTGGTCATCTGCCTGCCCTG
>NW_014585784.1:0-1367 GCF_000485595.1 Priapulus caudatus
GGGAAAGACAGATAGACAGAGAGAGAGAGAGAGAGAGAGAGAGAGAGAGAGAGAGAGCGTCCGAGAAAGAGAGAAAGCGAGAGAGAGAAAAAAACAATGTGAGAGAGGGTGCCACCGAGTAGACAGAAAAGCACGCATATTATTAGAAATCAGCCATATAGTCAAACATAAATCACACACGTGTTAGCCATAGAGCGCACGAGGGGGAGAGAATATGAGAGAGAAGGAGAGAGGGAGAGAGATGTAAAGAGAGTGCACGCAGAGAAATTCTCCCGGACGCATACCTTTCCGCTCTCTTCCATGGCTTTCTTATCGATGGTAGAATGTCCTTGCTGCATGCGCATCTGTACGAGCGCTCCGAAGAAGGCCGCAGGCATGAACGCGAGAATGACGAACGTCAGCTTCCAACTATACAGGAAGCCAATCAGCATCCCACCGCCGACGTTACCGATAGCGTTAGCAATGAAGCCAATTCTTGCTCCTGTTGCCTATAACAACGCAAACACAGAGATGGTGTACAGTGCGTCAAAACGTGCTCCTGTTGCCTATATCAACACGAACTGAGCGATAGTGTGCATTTCGTCAAAACGTGCTACTGTTCCCTATATCAACACGAACTCAGCGATAGTGTGAATTGCGTCAAAACGTGCTCCTGTTGCATATAACAACACGAATGCAGAAAGAGAGTGCATTGCGTCAAAACGTGCTCCTGTTGCATATAACAACACGAACGCAGCGATTGTGTGCATTGTGTCACGTGCTCTTGCCGCATACAACAACACGAATGCAGAAAGAGAGTGCATTGCGTCAAAAGGTGCTCCTGTTGCATAATTGCATAATGCGGACTTGGGAACGTGAACACCTGTTTCAAATCCTGCTCCCTGTGGGAACACTCGTGTTGCCTGACAGCTTACAGGGATGGACATTATACATGATACATGACTTACGGATGAAGCACACGGTATAAGTTCCTTCTCTTATTACGAAACAGAACAGATACACGGACTTAGTAATAAACGAGACAGTACAGAATTGCCCAAGAAGTGCTCCTTTGCCAAACAACGAATACACGGACTTGTGAGTATGTGTCTCGCGCGTGGTGTAAGACACAATACCCAATTGTGCTCCACTGCCAAACAACGGATACACGGACTTAGTGGTGTAAAACACAGTATCCAATTGTGCTCTCGTTGCGCAATGACGGATAAACGTAAAGATGGAGACATATAACTGACTGCGTCGATGTGTGAGAGTGATAATCGTTACCGACGCAAGCGTGGTAGAACGTGATAGTCGAACATCACCGGGATGTGATACATATATATATATATATATATATATATATATATACTAGGTACTCCTACTAC
>NW_014585785.1:0-3355 GCF_000485595.1 Priapulus caudatus
TCCCTCCCCTGCCTCATCGTTTGCGTGTTGCCTCACCTGCCTCATCGTTTGCATCTTGCCTCACCTGCCTCACCTGCCTCATCGTTTGCATCTTGCCTCACCTGCCTCACCTGCCTCATCGTTTGCATCTTGCTTCACCTGCCTCATCGTTTGCATCTTGTCTCACCTGCCTCATCGTTTGCATCTTGCCTCACCTGCCTCACCTGCCTCATCGTTTGCATCTTGCCTCACATGCGTCATCGTTTGCGTGTTGCAGTTTCTGTTTCACGAGCCGCTGCGCGTCACGTCGTTGCTGATGATGGCCCAGCTTGGAGTCAGCGTCGCTCAGCTACTCATGCTGGTGCGCTCGACGCAGTGGAACCACCTCGTCTCGCTCGCTCTCCTCCTCTTCTACAACTACTATGTGCTCTTCCGACTCGTCCGTGACTACCTGCTTATGGCGAAGGCCTACAAGAGCGAGCCGAGTCTAGGCGTCGACGCAAACTGACACCAGGCGGAGCCGCGAGCAGCGGCGGAGGGCGAGCCGAGTCTTGGCGCCAACGCAAACTGTCACCAGGCGGAGCCGCGAGCAGCGGCGGAGGGCGAGCCGAGTCTTGGCGCCAACGCAAACTGTCACCAGGCGGAGCCGCGAGCAGCGGCGGAGGGCGAGCCGAGTCTCGCCGCCGACGCAAACTGACACCAGGCGGAGCCGCGAGCAACAGCAGAGGTCGAGGTCGGTCGGCGCGCAAAAAGATCGTCCGTACGGTCCAGATGTGTCGGTCAAGGCGCACGTCAGTCCGATGTGATGACGACGAGTGGAACGCGCTGCTCTGGCTGGCTGCTAGCTGCTGTTGCTACCCATACTGCTGCTGCTGCTGGCTGGCCCAAGCTGCTGCTGTGTAAAAATAGCTTATTTTAATGAGGAGCGTAGATGAGATAGATGCGTGAGAGGTTGATAGGTACGAGGTGCCTCTGCGCACCGCGGCCCTTCGACCCGGAGAAGCGCGAGCGGTTGGTCGATCGACGGACGGCCATGGTCGAGGTTCATTCTATCCTGTATGGTGGTGGCGTGGCGGCGGAGTCAGTCAAGGATGGCGAGATTTAAGTGCTTTAGTTGCGACTGCGATTCTGGACAATTGGAATCAAGTTCCAAATAGAACATGAGTTGCTGATTGAGTGAATGTGAAAGCCATTCATAAGTTTGCAGTTCGTGGTTGAGTTAATTATGCCCTGAAGCGGAATCGGAGAAATGTCAGAATAGTTTTAATTACCTTAAAAATTGCAGAATTAAGTCGACGTCAGGAGAATGATCAGCAGAGAGAGATGAGAGAGAGAAAGGGAGCGAGAGAGCAAGAAAGGAGATAATAAAGGCGAGAAGTATGTTATCTGATGTATTCGAGCTTTTTTTAGTTTCATTTCAACATACTCACTTATCTTCTCTGCGAACGTATTAAATTTGACAGAATTGCGAATGTGAAATGTTGAGGAAGATCTGGATGGTTTTCTCCATGCAGTAAAGCATGCACAGTTTAAAGTGCGGCCATTTTTCTAACTATGCCGAACAAATGCATTCGTGTGATTGGTCGGGCGCGCTTATTGGTAGCGGACAACGGCGGCGCGTGAAATAAATTCACCCTCGTCAACTTAGTTGCAAGTGCATCTCATTCCGCAACTAAGGCGCCACTCAAATCAAATTTTCTATGCATATAATTGGGCATGAAATGCTTAGTGTTTTTCAAGTTTAGTGACAGTGATATTAAAATAATAATATTAATAAAATATATATGATCCTCGCGCTGTGAAGGGTGACTATACAAGTCTAAGTATAGGTATATTGGCTATTTTTTTGCGGCTATTTTGCGTTTCCTATATTTTCACTATTTTTTTTCAATATTATTGAGCGTTTCTGAGCAGTACAATTCGAAAATAAAAACTAACAACATTCCATGATGACTTTTTTGTTGCGCACGGGAACGGCGAGAATACAAGTTTTCCAACCCAGCTCGAGACCTTTATGGAAAGTTATGCTTAGCAGCCGAATTTATTATTTTTGTATACGCCGCTCCCTAATCCATATAGGGCAAATATTGGCATGACGTCAGTAAGAGCGTGATCACGTGACCTCAATCTACGCCCGTGAAAGGAACACCTATGGTGACACCATGGTTAAGCTAATAGATCTTAATAAATAAATCACAGTAACGGGTCACGCTATTATACCCACATGATCTCTTAATAATATATAGATATATATTATTAGAGATCAGTGATTATACATTTTTTCGTCCGATTGCACAAAAGCAGCCGCCCGGGTCCCATACCATCCATCTGTTTCGCCCGGTTATGTATATTCGTAATCGAGTACGACTGGTAACCGGTCATAACGACAGCCTTTACGCAACCGAGCTAAGAAATTAAAAAATCAACTGCTGAACAATCCGTGATCGACCAATCACAAGGAATGACAACAATAACCACCAATCAACGGCAGGACATCCGAAAAATCTGCTGATTCCTGTAAGGCTGTATGGTTAGGCATGTTTAATGTCGGGTTTAGAAGTGAAGCTCTGAAAAGATTCCTTGATAAATGTCCAGGGAAAAAATGGTTTGGCATGTATAGGTTCTTGCCTTTC
Organism: Priapulus caudatus; assembly: GCF_000485595.1. Classification (NCBI taxonomy): domain Eukaryota; kingdom Metazoa; phylum Priapulida; class Priapulimorpha; order Priapulimorphida; family Priapulidae; genus Priapulus; species Priapulus caudatus. Next base: position 2,613 of record NW_014585785.1, read on the forward strand.
TTCTTTGTCCTAGGAGCAGCAGTAGAATTTTCAATGATAAATTGGCAAGTTGGTGATACCAATTTTTGTAAGTACGGTACCCTATAACTATAACTATAACTAGTAACTATAACTATAACTAAGTATAATAATTAATATATTGATGAATGGCATGGCTACTGGCTAGGCCTAGCTCTAGTAGTAGTACTATAGCCCGCGGGCTATAGGACTAGAGCTAATATAGGCTATAGTACTAGTAGTGCTATAGGCCCAGTTCTCAGGGCCCAAGGATAGAGAACATGGGTCCCAATAAAACCAATGTGCCTAACCCTAACCCTAATTCTAACCCTGGCCCTAACGGCCCAAGGATAGAGAACATGGGTCCCAATAAAACCAATGTGCCTAACCCTAACCCTAATTCTAACCCTAACCCTAACCCTAACCCTAACAATAACCCTAACCATAACCCTAACCTATTATATTGATATAATATTATATTTATATTGACGTAAATGACATTGGTTTTATTGGGACCCATGTTCTCTATCCTTGAACCGTTCTCAGTAGTACTGTATTGTAGTGTACGTAAATCATATGTGTATTATAGTAAATTAATACTCCGGATTGCAGATGGTGTGTACAAACAAAGACAAGCGAAGAACAAGGGAAAGCAGCTTGCCGTAGAAGTGACTGAGGAGGGAGAAGAGGCTCACCACCTGTAGTGTAGATAATACACAGGGTTTCCATTGAAGAAGTTTTAGTAA
>NW_014585786.1:0-1275 GCF_000485595.1 Priapulus caudatus
GACTGATATCAGTCGTATTCGCGAGCGTATAGAGTCGCGGGTAGAGAGTCCGTACGACTGCGTGGCGGACGGAGAATTGATGCGATTCGTGAGAGAAAATGTCGTCCGTGTGCGCTCGCGCGACGCCGCGCGTGTTGGCGATACAGACGAGCGACGTCTCCGGCTACGTTTCGAACAAGTGCGCCGTGTTTCTGCTGCAGGTGAGTAAATTCACAGGTGGGTGTGGGTGAAGTTACAGGTGAGTATGAGTATAAAGTCACAGGTGAGTGTGAGTAAAGTCACAGGCGAGTGTGAGTAAAATCGCTGGTGAGTGTGAGTAAAGTCACAGGTGAGTGTGAGTAAAGTCACAAGTGAGTGTGAGTAAAGTCACTGGTGAGTGTGAGTAAAGTCACGGGTGAGTGTGAGTAAAGTCACGGGTGAGTGTGAGTTTTACTCACACTCACCTGTAACTTTACTCATATTTACCTGTAACTTAATTTACTCACACTCACCTGTAACTTTACTCATATTTACCTGTAACTTTCCTCATATTTACCTATGACTTTACTCACACTCACTTGTGACTTTCAGAATAAGAATGAAGGACGCAGAGATTCTGACCTGACGGTGTTCTGACAGGCATAGAGACCGGCTTGCATGGCTACCATAACGCACGCACCACCACATATCACACTCACACGCAGAGCACTCATATCTACCTGTAACTTTACTCACACTCACCTGTAACTTTACCCACACTCACCTGTAACTTTACTCACACTCACCTGTAACTTTACTCATATTTACCGGTAACTTAATTTACTCACACTCACCTGTAACTTTATTCATATTTACCGGTAACTTAATTTCTCTTTCCTTCCACTCTGACAATCTCTTCCACTCTTGCTCTTGCTCCCCTTTTCTCTAAAGAAAGAAAGAGAGATAGAGAGAGAGTAATACGGATACAACTACAACGGGGTGCGGGATGGAGCCTACGGATGGAGCAATCGTGAGAGAGAGCGAGAGAGAGGGAGAATAAGAGAGAGAGAAAATTAGCGTAAAAACGCAGTGAGAGGACAGAGAGAGTAGGAGAGAGATATAGTAAAAAAGAGATAGTGAAAGAAAGAGAGAGAGAGAGCGAGAGAGCTCTCTTTCTTTCTTTCCCTCTCTCTCTCTCTCTCTCTCTCTCTCTCTCTCTCTCTCTCTCTCTCTCTCTCTCTCTCTCTCTCTCTCTCTCTCTCTCTCTCTCTCTCTCTCTCTCTCTCTCTCTCTCTCTCTCTCTCTCTCTCTCTCTCT
>NW_014585786.1:2781-3354 GCF_000485595.1 Priapulus caudatus
CACTATTCGGCTTTTTAGTCCGGGGGATTTTTCTCCATGAAGAAAAAACTGGGTCGTCATATACCAGTGTATTGTATCAGGAGAATTCACAGGCAATAAATAATTCAGATTAATAATAATAATATTAATACACTGTTCTGTCCATCGATCTCCTCGATATTTTCAAGTTAATATTGCTTTTAGCAGATACTAGGCATGCACTCACAGATATCGTTTTGAAAGCATTAAAAACGCGTTATTTCAGACCAACCCATTGTGCAAGCAAATCCTAACGTTGCGAAAACGTTATGTGTTAGCTGGGTAATTCCTCTAAGGATAGCTCTTCACAATTTCTTTGCAGAGTTTATAATCTGCAATGAGCTAACCGTGGAGGAGTACACATAGAGCTATGAGCTAAGAAGCTAGATCAGTGAACTGTATATAATAACCTTAATTACTATATACAGTTATTATATATATATATACAGGCCCGTAGCCAGGAGGGGTTCGGGGGTTCGAACCGAACCCCCCCCCCGAGCCACCCCCAAGAAAAAAAAAAAAGTTAAAGATTTGCAAGAATTTCACCTCAGGTCG
>NW_014585787.1:0-1151 GCF_000485595.1 Priapulus caudatus
GCAACGACAACGTTGACGGACGACAAAGATAAGGATGGCAACGACAACGTTGACGGACGACAAAGATAAGGATGGCAACGACAACGTTGACGGATGACAAAGATAAGGATGGCAACGGTGACGTTGACAAACGACAAAGATAAGGATGGCAACGGTGACGTTGACGGACGACAAAGATAAGGATGGCAACGGTGACGTTGACGGACGACAAAGATAAGGATGGCAACGGTGACGTTGATGGATGACAAAGATAAGGATGGCAACGGTGACGTTGACGGATGACAAAGATAAGGATGGCAACGGTGACGTTGACGGATGACAAAGATAAGGATGGCAATGGTGACGTTGACGGACGACAAAGATAAGGATAGCAACGGTGACGTTGACGGACGACAAAAATAAGGATGGCAACGGTGACGTTGACGGATGACAAAGATAAGGATGGCAACGGTGACGTTGACGGATGACAAAGATAAGGATGGCAACGGTGACGTTGATGACGATGACAAAGATAAGGATGGCAACGGTGACGTTGATGATGACAGCAAATATAAGGATGGCAACGGTGACGTTGATGACGACAGCAAAGAAACGACAAAGATAAAGATGGCAACGATGACGTTGACGGATGACAAAGATAAGGATGGCAACGGTGACGTTGACGGATGACAAAGATAAGGATGGCAACGGTGACGTTGACGGACGACAAAGATAATGATGGCAACGGTGACGTTGACGGACGACAAAGATAAGGATGGCAACGGTGACGTTGACGGACGACGACAAAGATAAGGATGGCAACGGTGACGATGACGAATTTGACGACGATGAGGATGACGACGAGAATGCCAAAGATAAGGATGACAATGGTGACGATGACAGTGATGATGACTACGACGGTGACGATGACGATGAGGATGACAAAAATGAGAATGACAATGACAACAACAGTGACAACAATGACGACAACAATGGCGATGGATGTGACCACTGCAATACAACAGCACTGGACTGTGAACACATACGAGACAGAGAGCACTGACCGATGATATTTGCACGTGCGGTCCCTCACGCACGAAGGGTCGTTGTCGTATAATGGCGTATAACATGTACCCGAGGTAACTATTTGATATGGTTAGGGTTAGGGTTAG
>NW_014585787.1:2877-3352 GCF_000485595.1 Priapulus caudatus
CATATCGTGACACTCTCTCTATATAACGGACACCTGTCTATAAAGGACACTGTCAGAACTATCGCTGCGGGGCAGACATATCGTGACACTCTCTATATAACGGACACCTGTCTATAAAGGACACTGTCAGAACTATCGCTGCAGGGCAGACATATTCGTGACACTCTCTCTATATAACGGACACCTGTCTATAAAGGACACTGTCAGAACTATCGCTGCAGGGCAGACATATCGTGACACTCTCTCTATATAACAGACACCTGTCTACAAAGGACAATGTCAGAACTATTGCTGCGGGGCAGACATATCGTGACACTCTCTCTATATAACAGACACCTGTGACCTGTCTACAAAGGACAATGTCAGAACTATTGCTGCAGGGCAGACATATCGTGACACTCTCTCTATATAACAGACACCTGTCTACTATAAAGGACATTGTCAGAACTATCGCTGCGGGGCAGACATATCATGA
>NW_014585788.1:0-3350 GCF_000485595.1 Priapulus caudatus
AGGGGATCGGAAGTCGGAACAGTATCGTGCATTGAGATGATCAATCGATACCAACCCTATTTAACGATTGCGCACGGCGGATAAATGCTTAGCTGTTATTTTACATCACAAATTCAGCCAAAGGAGTAAGTTGAAATGCTTTCAGAACAGGAAAAGAAAGAGTTAAAACAACAAATTAGATAAAATCGGCATGAAGTTTTTGTTGTGTCGATCGAGGAAATGGACGCTGTAGTGCGATCTTCGCCAAAAGGTAATTTGCCGCATATTAAAAATCCATGGTAAAAATTGAATAGGCCAAAGCAGAAGCTGGAGCGAGCTTATTACTCCTCGGCAGATGCATTTGAGAACATTAAGTAAACTCGTCGGGTTGATCTTGTGTGGATTGCGACAGGCCTATGTAAGACATAGTTGGTGGAAAGGCCACACATTTATTTAAAGGGGCATCCTGGTGGTTGCGACGTGTCTGACTGGCCACAAAGTACGGAAATTCAAAGCCTAAGTCATTAACAATGCGAGGGTTGGTAAAGCAGGGGGCCCAATTACACGCCAGCAATTCTGGCAGCGTATCTCTTTCTGTTGTTCTGCTATCCGCCTTATAGAGTAACGGGACTATTTTTAAAACGGTATCAGGCCACTCTGAGTCAACTTATAGCGTTCTGTTGCGCACTGATTTGTTGAAAGGGCTGTTGGTATCTTGCCACAAGAGAGCATCTATAGGCGCCGCAGTTTTAATGGGTGGCCTTTAGTATTTGCCGTTGGGCAATTTGCGGTTGTGTAGTTGGCGTCGGCATCTTCTGCGGTGTGGCCGAATGATTGATGAGACCCAGTTAGGACTCATGACAGGGTTGATTGAATGGGCTTAGACGAATTAGGCGATGACATTAAATCCTATATTTCGTCCTCAAAAGAGAAAGTTTTGGAAGGCGCAGCTCGCGAGTAGTGGATTGATTCCAGTAATTTGATTACGCAATTTGTGTCTGCAGGCAGGGTGAGCTGTTAATACTGGCCCTCCAAAGGCCTATTTTACGAAATACTTTCCCGAGGAATATTTAAACGCTGGAGAAATATAGCAAGAAAATCACTCTATCTTAAGTGCTGCAGCCTGTTTATATATTTGCACTATTCGCTTTAGGTGCGCTTGTGGCGTTATGGATATTACGCTCTCAATGTCATCTATCAAGCCTGGGCTTTCCATTGGGGAGATATTATTCGAGTTTAATAAAGGCAGCTATGTATTTGGTTATGGCGTAGGACTAGGTGCAGGGCCTTCTCGTACTCTTTATGATCACGAGCTTATCAGGCAAGGGACAATATCCAAATTCTTACAACATTAAAAAGCTTACAAGACTGGCTTGCCGTCATTTTCGGATGAATATTTTCTACTTCCCCGCTTAGCGGTTATTGTGTCAGCTCAAGAGTTCAGCGGCATTGAGTTACGTATTCTGTGAAATAGCTCCATATCGGTGGCCTCCGATTCTGGCCGCACGAAAAAGTTTTCGGAATTAATGCCTAACGCTTGTGTGAGCGATTTAATTCCGATTGAAATAACAAATATAAAGCTCAAGCGGACGGCTGAAAAAAACGGCCGCTTAGCTACCGTAGAGTTTGCAATTATTCAACTATAGCAAGATAATTAAGTTCGTATCGAGAATTTCATAATTCAAGGAAACCTTTCGATAAATCATATAGAAATCTCCTCGCTGCTAGCGGTAAAAGTAAGTGGTATCTAAACACACATACAAAGCCGCGTAGCGAAGGAGATTAGACATGAAACTATAGGGGCTGAATTTGATTTGGCATTCAAACATAGTGTAATACACCGGCGAATTTACGCTAATCTCCGAGCCATTGAAGCACAGCGCGTGGTCGCACGGTTAGATTCTGAGCCATCTTTAAAAAATCAAAAACTATCGTGTATTATTATGTGCCGTGAAACGAGACACTAGTAAACCGTTAAAAACAGGGGGCTTAATGGCCGAATAAGGTAACGAAAATAATCGATAATGAGCACTTTATGCCGATAATGCACCCCTTGAAAAACATAACCTTTTAACGAAAATTCGGTCCACAAAAAATCATGCGCATGATACAAGACCTCTACAACCTTCAGCCTTGGGTGACAATCGATATTTGTCAGCAATACACAGCTTGATTCCTCGATCTCCGTCGATGGACATTCCGCAAATTTATTGCAAAGGGTTATGCCAATTACCTTGCTTACACGCGAAAAGAAACCGCGGCAGGCACCTTTTTCAGCTTACTCGGAACAACCTTCGGAACAAGGGCGACGGGTCATGGTCTAGCTTTATGACGCCGCTTTTAAATTTTGCCTCAGCTAGATGCGTGGTTTTAATAGCTCGGCTCTTAAAATGCCTACAGACCTAATGGAATGTTCGCCCCACTCCTATAAGCGGTCTTCAAATGAGCCGATGCTGCATTGGTTCAAAACACAAACATTCAAAAGCAAAGCAGAGGCAAACCATAGAAAGAATAGTAACCCAAAACGGTATCGTCATCGTGTACTGAGTCGCGATAGCTACCTTATTTCGCTATTCTCTCACCATTAGCCCCGCTGACTCTTAGATTCTACTGGTCGTGATCTTTTTTGCATGGCGTTATTGATACCGTCGAAAGAATCTGTGTTTACCGCGGGCGCTTAGAGAGATATTTTAGCTGTGGGAAGTTACGGATTCAGGGTTAACGGCAACTTGGACAGGGTAGCTTTCCTTTCGAAGCAAATTTTAATGCTCATCACAATATAATTTTATTACGCCGATAACGGATATGCTCGCCAACTGTCGCCAAGGCTTCGAGGTTTGCCTCATATCCAGAAGCTTCTTTTGTGCGTAATAGTCCTGGTCATGTCCTCAACTGTCCTGGGGGGAAAGCCTAGCGCATCTATCGCAGTTTACGTGAGAACTCACCTTCTGTCTGTGCCCACTGCCAGAATTGTAGCTGCTTTTCAGAGAGCAGATATTCGAACTGATCGCTCTCGAGTAGCGTGTGGGCTTCTACTGCCTGTTGAAGGAAAATGTCAAAAATAAACAGTAGCCACGGCGAGAGGTCTTCTGTCCCACTCTTCCACGTTTTTTGGGTCTTGTTCAACGCCAGATAATAATCAGCTTTACTCTGTTCCACCAATTTTTCATGTGAAACCAATGATGTAAAATTATAGCCTTGCTGTAACAGCATCAAGTTTGTGAGAAGACGGCTCGTTCTTCCATTCCCGTCTTGAAACGGGTGGATTGCCAGATACTCAAAGATAAAATTGGCTATGAGAATGAGCGGGTGCTTAAACTTTTCTGCTATCGCCCAATCATACCAACCTATTAATTCCTGCATTTCTTTTT
>NW_014585789.1:0-3350 GCF_000485595.1 Priapulus caudatus
GGAGGGAAGGAGGAGATCAGAATGACTGTAGAGTAAGGAGAGAGCAGTAGAAAGATTGATCGAGAGATGAGCAAGGAGAAGAATGAGACGAGAGATAAGAGGAGAGAGACAGAGAGAAAGAGAGATGGGAGAGGATGAGAGAGGAGCAGAGACGAGGAGAGATGATCGTAGAAGAGAGGGAGAGAGAGAAGTGAGAGGAAAAGCCGGAGAGTGATGAGAAATGAGAGGAGATAGCGAGAAGAAGACTAGAAGAGAGTGAGAGGAGCAAGAGAATGAAGGCAGAGAGAGAATGAGAAATGAACGATGAGATGAGAGAGAAAGAGACAGAGCAGAAAAAGGAGAGAGAGAGAGAGAGATGAGAGCGGGGGAGAGAAAGAAGCGAGAGAGCAGTAAGAGAGAGAGAGGCAGAGAAGAGAGAGAGAAGAGAGAGAGAAAGTGAGACGAGAGCAAAGAGAGGAGGAGTAAGAGAAAGAGAGTAGCATAGACAGAAGAGAGAGAGACAGAGAGAAGAGGAGAGGAGGGAGAGTGGGGAGAGAGAGAACGCAGAGGAGAGAGATAAAGAGAGAGAGAGAGAGAGAAGAGATAAGAGTAAAGTAAGCAGAGAGAGAGGAGTAAGATGAAAGAGAGATAGAGATAGAGAGAGGAGAAGACAGAGAGAAAGAGAGAGTCGCTAGATGGAGAGGGGGTGAGAGAGAGGAATGAGAGAAAGGCGGTGGAGACATTTATAGATGGGAAGTGTGCTGTGAAGAGAGCAGAGGGGAAAGAGAGAGGAGAGAGTGTTGTGAGAGAGAGCGTGCTTGACGTGAATTGACTCGTTCATCGTTTACTCGAATTAAGCTCTTCCTAATGCGTCACAAGTATGATTATACATGTATACGGTATATATATATCGATATGTACTCTTTCTCTCTCTTTATCTCTCTCTCTTCCTCTCCCTTCTCTTTCTCTTCTCTCTCTCTTTCATCTATTCTCTCTCTCTCTCTCATCTCTTATATATATCTTATCTTTCTCTCTCGTCTTCGTCTCTTCTCTTATCTTCTTCTCTCTCTCTTCTCTCTCTCTCTCTTCTCTCTTTCTCTCTCTCATTCATCTCTCTCTCTCTATGTTTATTTCTCTTGCTCTCTTTCACTCTCCTCTCTCGCCTCTTCTCCTATCTCTCTCTCTCCGCTCTTCCTCCTGCTCTCTTTCGCGCTCCTCTTTCTGTCTTCTCTCCTCTTATCTGCCTCTCTCTCTCTCTTTGTCTCTGATCTCACTCTCTCTGTTCCTGTATCTGTCTATCCCTCCCTTGTGTGTCTCTCTCTGATCTCTCTCTCTTTCTCTCTCTTTCTCTTTGTCTCCCTGCCGCTCTCTCTCTCTCTTCTTTTCTTCTCATCTCATCTCTGTCTCTCTCTCTCGTCTGCGCGCGCTTTCTCTTTTTTTTTCTTTCTCTCTTTCCGCGTCTTCTCTCGCTGTTTCTGCTCATGCTCTCTCTCTCTCTTCTCTCGTCTCTTTCTATCCTCTCTCTCTCTCTGTCTCCCTTCGCTCTCTCTCTCTCTCTTTCTCTTGCTCTCTCGCGCGCGCTCTCTTTTTTTTCTTTTTCGTCTTTCCCTTCTATCTCTTCTACTTCTCGACTCTTATCTCTCTCTCTCTTCTATTCCTCTCTGTTCTCCCTTATCGCTCTCTCTTTTCTCTCTCTCTCTGTCTCTCTCTCTCTCTCGCGCGCGCGCTTTCTCTCTCTCTTTCGCTTCTTCTGTTCTCTCTCCCCACTCTTTCTCTTCCGCTCTCGTCTCTCTCTTTTCTCTCTCTCGCTCTCTCTCTCTCTCTCTTCTCTTCTCTCGTCGATATCTCTGCTCTTCTCTCTCTGCGCTCTCTTTCTTTCGTCTCTCTCTCTATGGCGCTGCGCTCTCTCTCTTTCTTTTCTTTTCTCTCTTCCCCTCTCTACTCGTCTCTTCTCTGCTCTCTCTCTCTTATTTCTTCTTTCTCCTGTCTCTTCGTCTCTCTCTCTGTCTTCTCTCTCTCGCTCTCTGCTGTCCTCTTCTCGCTCTTTTCTTTCTCTCTCTCTCTCGCGCTGCGGCGCTCTCTTCTTTTTTTTTTTCTCTCTTCGCCTCTCTCTCTCTTCTCTCTCTCCCCTTCTCTCTTCTCTCTCTCTCTCTTCTCTCTTTTCTTCTTTCTCTCTCCGTGTCTCTCTCTCTCTCTTAGTCTCTTCTCGGCCTTCATCTGTGCTTCTCTCTCTCCGCTCTTGCTTTCTTTTTCGGTCTCTCTCCGCGCGGCGCTCTCTTGCTTTTCTTTTCTCTTTATTATCTTCCTCGCCCTATCTCTCTCTTCTCTCTCGCTCTCTACTCTTTCTCTTTGTCTCTCTTCTTCTCTTCTTTTTATCTTCTCGTCTCTCTCTCTCTCTCTCTTCTCGTCGCTCTCTCTGTCTCTGCGTCTCTCGTCTTCTTTCTTTCTCTCCTCTCTACGCGCGCGCGGGCCTCTCTTCTCTTTCTTTTCTACTTTCTCTTTCCCCCCCCTCTCTCTCTCCTCGCTACTCTCTCTCTTTCTTTCTCTCTCTTTCTCTTTCTCGTCTCTCTGTCTCTCTCTCTCTTCTCTATTTCTCTTCGCTCTCTCTGTTCTCTCCTCCGTCTCTTGCTTTCTTGCTCTCTCGTCTCGTCGCGCAGCGCTTCTTCTTTCTTTTTCTCTTTCTCTCTTCCCCCTCTTCTCTTCTCTCGTCGCTCTCTCGCTCTCTCTTTCTCTCTCTTCTCTCTTTCGCTCATTTCTCTCTTTCTCTCTCTCTCTGTCTCTATCTCGCTCTCTTCTGTCTCTCTCTCGCGCTTCTTTCTTTCTCTCGTCTCTCTCTCTCTCGCTAGCGAGCGGCTCTCATTTTTCTTTTCGTTCTCTTTATCTCTTCCCCCTCTCGCTGTCAGCTATAGGTGTAATAAACGCCTCCTGTTCTCTCTCTAGCAGTCTTTCTGTGTGTGTGTGTGTCTGTGTATAGGGTCGCTGTCAGCTATAGATGTAATAAACGCCTCCTGTTCTCTCTCTAGCAGTCTTTCTGTGTGTGTGTGTGTCTGTGTATAGGGTCGCTGTCAGCTATAGGTGTAATAAACGTTAGTTATGTTTTCCTGTTCTCTCTCTCTAGAATGGCTTCATCAACTCCCTGCTTCCGTCTTCACTTCAAGGTTGCGGGGATAATGGGATAATGGGAAGCCAGGCGACAGCGGCGGGTGAGGTATGGAGAGAATCAGCTGCAGTTGCTAAATCATACGGCGGATTAGACTCTCACTGTGTGTGTGTGTGTGTGTGTGTCGTGTGTGTGTGTGTGTGTGTGTGTGTGTGTGTGTGTGTGTGTGTGTCGTGTGTGTGTGTGTGTGTGTGTGTGTGTGTGTGTGTGT
>NW_014585790.1:0-1035 GCF_000485595.1 Priapulus caudatus
TTACAGGAAACTGTTGGCAATAATAGGTGAAAGAGAGTAGGCCTATAGGCTAAAGAAACATTCGTATTTAGTTAGCATTATATTTTATTGAAACGTTTCAAGTGCCTGTGGGTAGATGCACACGTACTCGCACACATTTACACACACGCGCGCGCACGCACGCACGTACGCACGCACACAAGCAATCAAGCATTCGCGTAAGTATGTGGGCACAAGTTGCCCTCGCAGCCATGAATAAACACTCACAAGCACGCACACACATGCACATGCATATACACATTAACACACACACGTGAACGCAGGCACGCACGCAGGCGCGCACGCACACGCACACGCACACGCACACGCACACAACATCACATACGCACGCACTGCCGGACGCACGCATGCACGAACGCACGCACGCACGCACACACACACACACACACACACACACGCACGCACACGCAAACACACACACAAACACACAAGCAGGACGGGCTCGATTAAAGAGGGAAGAGGGATTGGTAAGGAGGGATGAGGATCTATGTGAAGTCTACCCACACATGTATACATGCACGCACGAACACACGCATGCACGCACGTGCGCATACATACATATATGCCCCCGCGCATACACATATACACACTTGTATACCTGTATGTAAACATATGCGTACACGCACACGCAAATGTACACTCACACGCAAGCAAACGCACGTGGGCGCACACATACACACACGCACGCATACGCACACGCCCACGCACACGCACAAGCACACGCACACGTACACGATGATGTACACGCACACGCAAATGCACGCATAGGTAGATGCAAATGCACGCATAGGTAGATGCACAGGCACTTGAAACGTTTCAATAAAATATAATGCTAAATAAATACGAAATCTAATAGTAATACTAGTAATACAAAATTCTTAATGTTTCTATACTCTCTTTCAGTTTCACCTATTATTGCCGACAGTTTCCTGTCAATTCCGTGTAAATGCTCTATGCACACACACTAGCGCCGCAATTGCTCACTGTGCACAGTGA
>NW_014585790.1:2658-3350 GCF_000485595.1 Priapulus caudatus
TAACTACTACTCTCTCTCCCTCCTCTCTCTCTCTCTCCAATCTCTACAACTTCTTTCTCCCACCCAGCATCATCCTGATGATCTCTCTCAGTATGGCAGGCGTATCCTCGTGTCCTCGTACATATACCTCCCCAAGCATCGTACAATGTCGGCGTTACGACTTGCTCTGACCTTGCTGGGAATTTTTCCCCTGCGACCTTGTCCCATTACGACCAGTCACAGACAATCGATACCACCCACCTCCTGTAAATCTACCCTGTAAATCTCTATATCACGCTGCAGACAGCTCAGCTTCAAAAAGACAGCAATATAATAGCGAGTCGCGTCACACAGTCGCGTCAGACTGCACGTGTAATATACTAGAAGGAAGTTTTTGTTTCCTTTTTTTACTACACCGCGTTTATACATAGTTATACACAGAGCTCCCCCTCCTCTACATAGAGAGAACTATAAATATAAACGCCGAATTATATTTATGAACTATAAATATAAATAAAAACGCCGAGTTTTCATGAGTTGACAAATTCATAATAGTATTGATTTACAATAGCATAATATATGAAGATCGTCATGAGCGCACAAACTAACGATTCATGTAAACGCTTTATGTGCTCTTGCACTAAAAACAAGTGCCGCATAGCGACAGCGCTCATCTAACGTCTACTGCGGCGACTCTGTGGTGGAGTGGAGGG
>NW_014585791.1:1640-3349 GCF_000485595.1 Priapulus caudatus
CTTACTCGTCGGCCCCCTCCCTCCCTCCCCTCACCCCTCCCCTACCCCCAGCAACAACACTGTACCTCTTATGTCGGCCCCTCCTCCTCCCTCACCCCTCCTCCCCCCAGCAACAACACTAGCGCGACGTCACCTACCTGCCGAGGTGACCCATGGCTGAGGTGACGGTCGCCTGCAGCGACTTGCTGCTGGCCGACACGTAGACGGACTTGAGACGAGCGAGGATGGTGCTCTCTATGTCGCGCGTGCTCGCCTCGTCGCGGTACGCGTGCCGTGAATGGCAGAACGCGTTGGAACGCGTGCCGTGAACGGCAGAACGCGTCGGAACGCGTGCCGTGAACGGCAGAGCGCGGCGGAACGCGTGCCGTGAACGGTAGAACGCGTCGGAACGCGTGCCGTGAATGTCAGAACGCGTCGATACGTGTGTCGGCTAGGTTTTTATCAAGATCGATACGTCGATGAACCGTCCCCGCCCGCTAACGATAACGCGACGTTTCTGTTTGTCGGCTCACAGCGAGGTGATCGCGAGCCTGCTGTTCTGCGGAACGCGTGCCGTGAACGGCAGAACGCGTCTACCGACGCGTTCTGCCGTTCACGGCACGTGTACCGACGCGTTCTGCCGCTCACGGCACGCGTTCCGACGCGTTCTGACATTCACGGCACGCGTTCCGACGCGTTCTGCTGTTCACGGCACGCGTTCCGACGCGTTCTGCTGTTCACGGCACGCGTTCCGACGCGCTCTGCTGTTCACGGCACGGTGGATCCTATCATTACTGTATCGTACCACCCCTAACCGCCATGCAGAACGAACCCCTACCTAGGTCGGTACTTGCAAATGGGGCAGAGGGAGAGATTAGTAGCAGAAGGTTGGACGCGTTTTACATTTACGAAGCGTACGTACCTGAACCGCTGCCTGACGTTTTTGCTTCGATCGCCGATCATCGACAGGCACGTGTCAACATGCTTCATCCCACCAGGAGTCGCCACCCTCACGTGCGCAAACACGTTTCCGAGCGAATTGATGAAAGCTATGAAATGAGGTCGCACACATCGGTTTTCACTCATTCAGTCATAACACATTACACGTTTCTACTATTTTCACACTTCACTTATAACATGTTATACATTATACATTATAATACATTCCACTGTAATTCCACTCACTAATAAATCTTTACACTTCACTGAAATTTAATATAATTTACATTATATTTTTCTTTAAATAAAATGAGTTTTTTTAAATTTCTTTCAGATACGTTCTATTATATTATTACAGTTAAAATAAAACTCATCACACTAGATAAAACTTCAGTTCAAAGGGCACACGCACGTGCACAATCGCATGCAGGTGTTCACACACCACCACCACCACCACCACCACATCCCCACCCCATAACCCCCCCCCCAACCACATCCTCACCCAGTTTGATATCAGCAACAAAGCTCGACAGCAGGGTGAAGAGGGGAGCGACAACATCTAGATCGACGAGTCGTGTCTTGTCCTCTGTCTCTCCGCTCCCGCCGCCGGGAGGTCGCGCGCGGGGAGCCCGGCCCACGTCGCCGTCGCCGCACGAGTCGCACCGCAACGCCATCTGTAGGCACAGCGGTGAACCGAAAGCTGGCGTTCCTGGCCTGTCGCATACGATAAATCACAGCCGTTACCACAAGCAGAAGAAATATACCGTGTTTATATTCATATATATATATAT
>NW_014585792.1:0-3347 GCF_000485595.1 Priapulus caudatus
ATATAGTTAGCGATTACATTAGTTATACATATATATATGTGTGTATATGTAAAAAAAAAAATTCAAATAATAAGTTAAGGGTGTTTAAGTTTTAAACTAAAAACCTTAAACTGTTTAAAACCTAAACACCCTTAACCTATTATTTGAATTTGGTTTTTATCTAAATGGGTGTTCGTGTGTGATTTTACTTCTATACAATGTATGTATATGTATATGATGTATTTGTAGCACACACGTGTATTATAAGTGTAATGTGCTAATGTTAGTTATGTGTTTGTTGTCTGTCAGTGTATGGGTTTTTTGTGACTTCACAACTACACACACACACACACACACACAACACACAACATGTGTACTTGTGTATTTCGTATTGTGTATTTGTAAGTGTCATACGTGTGTGTGTACTGTGTGTAGTTGTGTATGCTGTATGTGTACGTTAGTGTGATGCTGCTCAATGTGTATGTGATGTTATGTGTGATGTGTATGTCATACTCTGTATGTGTATTGGTGTATGTGTATGCTTGTATGTGTATGTTAATTGTGTAACGGTATGTGTATGTTATTTATTGTGATTGTATGTGATTGTATGTGTATGTGTATCGGTTATGTGTATGTGGTATTGATAGTGCTAGTGTGTATGTGTCAGTGTTATGTTGTAGGCTGTATTTAGTGGTATAGTTTGGTATGTGTAATGTGTATTGGTGTATGGTGTATGGTGTAAGTGATATGTGTATGTGTATGTGTATGTGTATGATATGTGTAATTTTATGGTGTATGTGTAAGTGTGTACTGTGTATGTGTAGTGTATGTGGTTAGTGTGATAATGTTAATGTTGTATGTATGTGTAATGTGTATTGTATGATGTATGTGTATGTGATTGTTGTATGTGCTATGTGTATGTGTAATGTGTATGCAATGTTTTATTGTATGTTATCGTGTAATGTTAAACTTTATGTGTATGTGATTGTATTTGTTAAGTGTATCCTAATGTGTATGTTAATGTGGTATGTGTATGGTGTAATGTATGTTATGGGTGTATTAGTATGTATACACTGTTATATGCCTATACCTCGGCAATGCTATACTGTATTAACCCGTGTATCATGCCTCTACGTGTATTGTATACCCCTGTATACCCCCCCTCACCAGCCCCTGCTCACACCCCGCCCCTGCTACCATGTATCCACCCCCCCCTCTCACCACAGTATACCCTCAATGCCTTATGACCCCCCCCGTGTACACCATCGTGTACTGTCATATGTTAGAATTTATATTATAGTGTATGAGAGATGTACATGTAATGTAAATGTATAACGTATATATGTTATAGTGTATCTGTATATGTAAGGCTGTAGAATACTCTACGCTATTCACGAGGTCACCCGCACGGAACAATGTACTCCGCGGGCGCTCACCGCGAGCATACAGGTCACACCCACGCGTACATAACATGCTGACCGCTCGCCACCTCGCCATTACCACACACAGTAAAAAGCTACATAATGGAACCCATTATTGATATGGTCCTATCTCTTCTGAAGACCTTTTCGTGGCTTACCTCAAACTCATACCAATCAACATTCGCCGTTCTCCTCTCTGTGTCTATTTCACAATTCACAGCGCGCGCTTTCTTGGCGCCATCCCATCCGTACGGATCTATCATGAACCAACTCCTCATGCTCGACTTTCCACCGACGACCAGAGTGGCAAAGGATGTGGTATCACGGCGCGCCTTCTGCTTGCTCACATCATGCACTAATACATCCTTGCCTGCTGTCCACCTCAGTTACCCCTAATTTCGTAGCCTCCAAAAATGATACAATTTAGTGTCTTTTTAAAAATCTAAAATCTTTTAATGTCCATTTACCAGTCTGCTCAAAAGGATAATGAAATACTTGCGAAACCGTTTATACAAATCTTCTGGTTCCCGCGCGTAATGTTGCGAATATTACCGGTGCCTAATTAACTGCCGTTCAGCAATTCAATTCAAAATTGGCAATCAAAAAATATGTAGTTACGGCACCAATAATTTCTGCTACCAAACAATCACAAGGCCGACCGTGGTACGCACGCGCAGGCATCGATCCTGGTGCCATTTCTTCGAGACCCATTTTATTTATGAAGGGTGAGGGTAAGCGAAAGACATAGGTCATTAAACTTCAGCTGTGGCCTGATCCCCTTCTATATTACCAGTGTTGTAGGTCTCGGAATCCGTCCTTGGTCCTCGAGACCCGGTCCCGAGACCTTTTTTCCTTGGTCCTTCGTCTCGGTCTCGAGGCCTCGGAGTGCAATGACTCCGGACTCGGACTCGGACTCGAGCCCATCCCCGGAACTCGAGACTCGGTCAGACGAGCTCGAGGCCACTAACATACCATAGTAGGTACGTAGATGCTGTTTTCCGCGCTTTTACAATCGCGCGTGCGCCGAGTTCACGCCGCATCTATTCGTTATTCGAACGATACGCGAGAATAATCTACACAGGCGCGCTGGTTTAATCAATCGTCTACTGCGGCCTGGGCAGCAAGTGAATTATAAGCAAAAGTTGCTAAAATATGCCTATAACGCTATGTGCGAGTACCTAAGTAGGTACTTACTACTATGACCCTTGACCCACTTCGAAGGTAGTAGTACTAGGGTAGTAGGTTACTTAAGTACATAGCACTCTCTTCATTTGGGTTCAACAAGGGCGTGTCATTCTCCTGGTAAAACACAATGGAATCGCGTTACTTTGACACGTTCGTATCGACTCGTGTCTCTCGTGTTTCGGGCTGACTATACACTTTTCGAATGTTCTACGCATGCAGCGTTTTCGCCTTTTTCCGCAGATTCAGATCTCATAAGCCAAGTTCGATGATTGGCCACTCAATTTACATTCTACATACAATATAGTATTTTCGGAAGCGTAAACAATGCATAATGCATCAAAATTTTGATTTTTATTTTTATTTTAGCTTTCGGCAACACGTTATTCTAAGTCGACACCGATTAAGTATGGCTGGGTCCCAAAAGTGTCGACTTTATGCAAGTTTTATGCGTACTTTCTATTTTTATGCATAACAAGTGAGCAGATCCGGGGACAGAAACCCCCCCCGGCCTCGCCAATTTTTGAACCAAACCACATACATAAGAACTGAATCTTTTTTCGGTCCCGTGTCCCCCTTTTTTTTAATCAAAACCCTGCACTCGTCTCGGACTCGATCTCGGGTGGTGTGACTGCGGAACCTCGGGTGGCGCGGACCTCGACTCGGACTCGACTCGCCACTCGGACTCGGGGGTGCGGATCGGACTCGTACTCCGGAACTCGAGGTGCGAACCTCGACCTACAAACTGATATGTACAGTAGACAC
>NW_014585793.1:0-3347 GCF_000485595.1 Priapulus caudatus
TAGATGTTAAAGTAGTCTGTGGTATAATAGAACGAACGAAGAGTAGCTTTATAATACTGTGTTCGTGTTATCTATCTGTGTTACCTAGCGTGGACTCTATATCGACGCAACCTGTTACTACCCCTATAAGAAACGGGTGCCACTAGCGCACTCACTAAACCGTAGAGCCTGCGGTAGCGGGAGCAAAGCCCTTGCTTAGATTGGTGCAAGTGACCAGCGGTTTAGTTTGGGGTAGTAGCAGTACGTGCGTAGATTGCCACGTTCCTCGTATCGGTTCTAATATCTGTTTTTCTCTATAAGCACGAGTTGCATCGTGATCAACGTCACCTGTTTCCAACGAGACGTACGCAAACTACTACATTCGCCGCCGTCCGGAGCGGTTCGACTTCGCCATGTTCACGTAAGTGCGACGATTACCTATTGTTCTAAGACTAACCTATGCTCCGACGCTCGCCCCTAACAACGCATGGTACACACTATGGCACACACTCTATGGCACGTGGTAATGGGCCACGGCTAAACCCCAGCCATAATGCCCACTATACGCCGCATCCAACTCGTGTCCTAATATTGTCAGTACGAGCATACGGTAGTCATAGAACGCGTCGCACATTCGTAGTCCCGGAGACTTTAGTACGGATCGGTTTCTCCGTGTTCCGCGTGCGCGATATATAACGTGCACATAGCGTGCCTAATGACGTCATTTCACGACGCACGCGTACGGTCTTAGCGCGCCGGTAATTTATATGTCTACCGCTTAGCAAGCGTATTTACCGAGAACGATGGCAGCCGCCAACACAGCGCCGCGTGCAAGTGCGGATCCTCAGCCGCCGCCGCCGCGCTCGACGACTGCTGCCGTCACATCGCAGGACCTCAATGCCTCGACATCTAGCAGCCCCGCCAGTAGGCCCCCGATTGCCTGGCCGCTGGCTGCTGTTATGACCACTACCCCTACGGCCTGGCGCACGACCCCGACCGCCGCTGCAGCTGGCATCCCGGCACGACGCCGCACGCCCCTGGAGCTCATGAGGGCACAGTACTTAGCCCCGGCAGCTCCGTGCGGCCGACGATCACGCCACTACGACTACGACTAGCCAATAGAAGAGAAGGACTGGCGCAACGGCGGCCCAGTCCCGCCCAGACCGTGGGATGACGATTCATGTATATTGGTATATTGATGTAATGTATGGATCTATTGATGTATTGGTGTGGTGATGTATTAATGTAACGTATTAACGTATTACCGTAACAATGTATTCATCTATTAACGTATACACGATTGCCGTATTCAGGGGTTAATGTATTCCCCCTATTGTTTTCGGCGTACTCGTCCTCGTACGCGTCGCGTGTAATTCGCCGCGCCTGTTTAATCGCGTTGGCCAGATCCCGCAGCACATATATCTAATGTGCTGACATTTACTATAGAAAAAAAAATTATTGAAACTATTGTACCGTACGCGCATCACCTCCTAACACCTGTAACCCCTAACTGCGACGCCTGCATTGGCCTACTACGAACACCGGCAACATCACTGCGTCCGTACTGATGCGCAACGTACTCGCCACAAGTTGGCCGCTCCTAAACGTTTGGACCCGGGTGCAAGTGCGTAGAAAGCCGGCAGGCTGACAGAAGGAGCAGCTATCTCTACCACCTGCCTTCTCCATACTTGGGCGCAGTTTTGCTAATTTCCCGGGGTCTGATTCAGCCCGCCGCGCGGATGAGCCACCAATATACACCCAGTAATAACTGCTCTGCGACGCTCGCCCCAATAAACCCTAAGATAAACTTTATGCTTGTTGACAGACAGCAAATTGCAGGAACAAAGACCCGGCTCTTCCTCCGCAACACCGTCAGTTTCCACCCGCTCCCTGATCCCATCCTTCTATCCTTTTCCATTGCCATCTCCCCTCCTACATCACTGTCCACCTTACCGCTGCCGAGCTAGCCTTTGCGACCAAACGTCTTAACTTGTATCAAATTATCTAAATATAGCCGCTATTTCTTGTGAACCACGTTGTCAATCTTTATAACCGTAGTTTGCGTTTGTTTAGATTTCAAGAGTAGTCTGTGGTATAAATAGAACGAACGGCACAGAGTAGCTTATAATACTCGCGTTCGTTGTTATCTATCTGTGTTTACCTAGCTGTGGACTCTAATCGACGTGAACCACTGTTACATCGCCCGCTATAAGAAACGGGGTTCACCTAAGCCGCGAGGAACACCTCACTAAACTCGTAGAGCCTCCGGGTAGAGGGGGTAAGCGGAGCAAAGCCCTGCTTATTGGGTGCAAGTACCAAGCGTTTAGTATTGGGTATGCAGACCGTCTAGATTGCCAACGTTCCTCGTATCGGTCTAAATATCTGTTTTCTCTCTACTGCCACGAAATTGTACGCCGCGATCAACGTCACCTGTTTCCAACGAACCTAGCTACTCAAAACTCACTAATATTCGCCGCCGTCACGAGCGGATCGACTTCGCCAGTTCACATAAGGCGACCGATTACCCTATTGTCAACTACAACTAATGCTCCGATACGCCGCCCCTTAACAAACGCATGTACACACATGGCACACACCTATGGCCACGTGGTAAATGGCCCACGCTAAACTCCAGCCATAATGCCGCACTAATACCCGCATCCAACTCCGTAGTCCTAAATATTGTCAGTAGAGCATACTGTAGTCATAGAACGCGTCGGCACATCGAGCCCCGGAGCTTAGGTACGCTCGTTCTCCGTTCCGCTGCAGCTGGGAATATTATAACGTGGCACATAGCACGCCTAATGCGTCAATTTCACGACGCACGCGTACAGGTCTTCAGCGCGCCGCTATCTACATTCTCCCGCTTACAAGCGTATACCAAAATAATGGCAGCTCGCCAACCACAGCACACGGCGGCGTGCAATGCGGGATCCTCAGCCGCCGCCGCCGGCGCTCGACGCACTGCTGCCGTCACAGATCGCAGTACCATCCCAATGCCTCGTCTACACTAGCACCATCCGCCAGTAAGCCCGATTGCCTGGTCGCTGGCTGCTGCTATGACCCCTACCCCTAACTCCCTGGCCACGAAGCCCCCGACCGCCGCTGCAGCATGGATCCGGGCACAACGCCGACACCCCCTGGAACTCATGACACAGTACCTAGCCCCGGCACTCCGACGCCCGACGATCCAAACGCCACTACGGCCACGACTTACCAATAAAAGAAGGACTGGCGCACGACGGGCGCCCCTCCCAGCCAACCGGGTGGAAAGAACATCATGTATTGGTATATTGAATGTAATGTATAGATCTAAATTGATTATTGTGTGTAATTATAATTAACCTATTAACGTATTACCGGAACAA
>NW_014585794.1:0-3343 GCF_000485595.1 Priapulus caudatus
CCGGCGGCGACCGTCGACGGGTGCACGATCGATACGTCCACCGACAGGAAGTAGGTGGCGCGCGTGAGCACGCCGCCGCGCGGTTGATCGATGACGGGTGTCGCGGCGCACGTCCAGCCCGCCGCAGCCGTCGTCGGCGAATGCGTGGTCGTCGTCGTAGACTCGCAACTCCGGGTAGGCGGTGTAGCGCAGCTCGGACATGCAATTGGCGAGCGCGGGCTGGGTCGGCTCCTGCAGGATGTGCTCGACGGGCTGCGTGGCTGGGAACACGAGCCGGTAGTTGATGCGCATCACGGGCCGGCAGTTGTCCGAGATGAAGTTACGCGTGACGTCCTCGACTGTGGGGAACACGCGGAGAGAGAGGGAGATTATGTAAGCGAGAGAGAGAGGGAGAGAGATGAAGGGAGAGAGAGAGAGAGAGAGAGAGAGAGAGAGAGAGCGAGAGAGAGAGATAAAGGGAGAGAGAGAGAGAGAGAGGAAAGAGGAAAGGACGATGGAGGAGAGCGAGAGATATGGTAAGGAGAGAGGAGAGATTATGTAAAGAGGGAGAGAGAGACGGCGAGAAGATGAAGGAGAGAGAGGAAGAGAGAGTGGAAGAGAGAGAAGAGAGGAAGAGATAAGGGAGAAGAGATAAAGGGAGAGAGAGAGGAGAACGGAGGATAGAGAGAAGGAGAGAGAGAGCAAGAGAGAGAGATGAAAGGAGGAAAGAGAGATGGAGGAGAGGGAGAGAAGAGAAGAAGAGATTGAGGGATAGAGATGGAGAACCAGGGAGTGAGAGAGAAAGAAAGAGAGAGAGGAGAGAGAGAGAGAGATACAAAGGTGAGAGAAGGACGAAGAGAGGGGAGAAGAGAGAAAGAGAGAGGAGATGGAGAGAGATAGCAGCGGGGAGAGAGTGAGCGCAGAAGAGATAGAGACAGAGACAAGAGAGTGAGAGAAAGAGAGAGATGAGGGTAGAGAGAGCGACCAGAGGGGAGTGAGAGAGAGAGAGAGATAGCGAGCGAGAGATGAGAGAGGAAGAGAGAAGAGAGAGAGACGAAGTAGAAGAGAGGAGAGAGAGATCAGGATGAGAGAGGAGAGTGGAGAGAGATAGAGACGCGAGCGAGAGAAGTAGAGAAAGATGAGCGAGAGAGGAGAGCGAGAGAGAGATAGAGACAGAGGTGGGGAGAGAGAGAGAGCACGAGAGAGAGACATAGACAGAGATAGGAGTAGAGAGAGAGATAAAAAAACACACGAAAGGAGAAGATATAGAAGGGAGGATAAAAAAAAAGAAAGAAGAAACACAAAGAAAAAGAGGGGAAAAAAAGTACCACGAGTAGGCACTGGGGCGAAATAAAAAAGAGAGGAGAGGGAGAGAGAGATGAGAGAGAAAGAGAGATGACAGAGAGCGAGAGATAGAGAGCAGAGAAGGACAGAAGAGAGCGCGCGAGAATAGAGAGAGAGAGAAATTTATACATACATCACCTGAGACGATTCACGAACACGATTTAGCGAACAAGACTTAGAATTCTAAGACGACAACATAGTTATAGGCAGTGTTAAAATGCAAGCAGCGCGTTATACAGTGTAAATTGCAACAGAGTTATACGCACAGTGTTTAAATGACAACAGAGTTATCACAGTTGTTTGATGCAACAGAGTTATACAGTGTGAAAGCAGCACGAGTTAAGGCGTAGTTTCCTCCACACCAGTTTAGTCGTGCGCACACACAGGCGTTCAGCGGGTACGACCAGCAAATGGCCGGATAGATGCGTAAGATGCGATAGATGTAGTGTACGTACTTGCACGTCCTGACTGACTCGTGCAGAGAGCGCATATTCGGGGCCAGGACAGACGGATGATGCATCGTTTAAAGCACGACTAGACCAGGCAGGATTCGGTCAGGACAGATGATATCCGGGCTCAGCGAGTTGGACGTCCGTTGCTGCCGTCCCGAAGTCGTGTAAGTATATTGAGGCGTGGACAAGAGCGACGCTGCAGGCTGTCCTAGTGCTGGCTGGCGACAGATGGGTGATGGTACACGGATTGAAGGTCTTGCTGGAAAACAAACCGATAGGAGTTTAGCCGCTAGCGTTTGTACAGCAGGTGGCAAAGCAGCGGGAAGTTTAGAGGTGTTACAACGCAATTGGAGCCATTCAGACCGTCGTTGGAAAGATTACAGGAATGCACGAATAGCCGATGCGTGATGCGTCATAGCCGAATGTAACAAGTTAAAGATGCCTTTCGTGGAAAAGTGTGCAAGCGATCACTTAGAGGAAGAGGCTGACTATACTAGGCACACTTTTAAGGGAAGTGTAATATTCCCAGAAAATAAGCTTTATAAACAGGAGAGGAGAGGGATTAGTTTTTAGCGATCATTTTGACTTTTGAGGTTTCGCGAAGATAGTTTTCCTTTATTGCGTATTGCATGCAAGTCTAAGACGCACTGCAGCGCGCGTTATACGCGGCGAGCGCCGAAACAGCACCACTCTGGTGCGTGGCATTAGGAGTCAGATTCGCGTCCCAATTATTCCAACTATTATACGAAGATCACGTTATGTGTAGTAGCAATAAGCCAGAATGCGTGAAGTGATGAGGCAGTTCTGGCGCTTAGCACAAGGACATTTTTCGACTTTGCAAGGTAGGGCGAGAATAAAGTCAGCAAATGGACCGTAATTGGTAGTCTTTTTTTATTGCAGTGCGCGATGCTTTCCGTTTTAGAAAAGAAGAATTTCCTTTTTCGCTGATTTATGCCCGTGGACATTAATTTGGAAGTTATCGCAACCATAGATGGCGCTGAACGAGTCCATTGCTACGTACGCATTCACAAGTTTCTTTTTAAAAAAACGCTGGGGGCTGCATTGACTAGGACTGCCGCGGCGGGTCCAGCAGTTCCACACGCGTAAGCGTAACTGACTTCAGTGTAGGGCACCAAGTCTACCTGCGAATGCGTGACAGTCGCACTTGTCATTCTCGTAGCGTCTTAGTAAGAATAAGAAAGAGTCCGCTGATTTAATCGCTTGAAGCCGTTGTTTAGGCACTGAGAATGGGTAGTGTGGAGAGCGCAAACCAGCCGGTGATGTGTAGAATTATTAGCCGCCCCATGCTCTGACACAGTAGTTTGGGGATTTGACTTTGACGTCATAGTTGCAAGAGCGCATAGGTGATATAAAGCAGGGAGCGCAGCGCATAAGTTTAGATCCATAGCATTAGCCCTTATTTTCAATAGACGGTACACTCACAAACGCATGACAGCATTATAGCAATTATCTTGTGTCGAGAAATTCAGTAACATATGAAGAAGGCATCGTCTTTTCATTTAAAATTTGCCGAGTATATGCGGTCAGACCGTTTGGTACTGCGTGCC
>NW_014585795.1:0-3343 GCF_000485595.1 Priapulus caudatus
GAGAGTAAGTGATGAGAGTGAGTGATGAGAGTGATGAGAGTGATGAGAGTGATGAGAGTGAGTGATGAGAGTGAGTGATGAGAGTGATGAGAGTGATGAGAGTGATGAGAGTGAGTGATGAGAGTGAGTGATGAGAGTGAGTGATGACAGTGATGAGAGTGAGTGATGAGAGTGATGAGAGTGATGAGAGTGAGTGATGCGAGTGATGAGAGTAAGTGATGAGAGTGAGTGATGAGAGTGATGAGAGTGATGAGAGTGATGAGAGTGAGTGATGAGAGTGATGAGAGTGAGTGATGAGAGTGATGAGAGTGATGAGAGTGATGAGAGTGAGTGATGAGAGTGAGTGATGAGAGTGATGAGAGTAAGTGATGAGAGTGATGAGAGTGATGAGAGTGAGTGATGAGAGTGATGATTCGGGCTCTCCCATCTACCGTGGTACAACCAGGGTCGCTGGACCACTACATGTACTAGCCGTTTACACGCAGCGACGCTCAATCTCCAAGTGTCTAAGCTACGAGGTTACATCTCTCAGCTCACGACGGGCACCAACAGCTCATGCTCAGAGTTCACACTTGTCTACCAAATGGCATTCACCTCGAGACCTACATTTATCATGTACACAAACTTGTTACAGCACCGCCAACCATCCATCATAAATCTACATTGTTACACTCATTCACTTACTCTCATCACTCCTCATTCACTGCACATCTCGCACCAGAACCACGACACTACATTGCACACGTTATAGCACCAACCAACCTACTCTGCAACCAATCGTTTACAGCACCCGACCACTACATGTAGCACGTTAGCAGCAACCGACGGCACTACATGTACACGTTAGCAGCACCGACCACGTACATGTAGCAGCGTCTCACTAGCACCAGCACCTTCTACATGTACACGCTCTAAACGCCACGCAACCAGCTACATGTACGACGTTACAAGGCACCAACGACAAAACTCTATTCATTAGTACCAGTCTGTTTTAAACTCACTGTTATCCTCACGAATTGCCGGACACCAATCGTACTGCACAGTGTTACTGCCACACGACCTCCACACTTACACTAGGAACACGTTAACAGTCTACCCCTGAGACTCACTACACTGATGCACGTTACAGCACCGACTCAGCGTACATGTACATTCTTACAATTCACTCAAACTCGTCATTCACGGATGGCACCTGACAACTACACTCCATACCAACCCGTTACGCGAGGCACGTCTCCATCACTGACCACTACATGTACCATCTATTTACACACTTCTCATCACTGCACTCATCACCCTTAACCACTCAATCCCAATTGACTAACGTATTTGTTACATCACTCAGATCATTACAACTCACTACATGTAGCACGTCTCTATTAACATGCCGAGCTGAGACTCATCACCTTTAGTCATGTACACCGTCTCATCAGCATCTCCACTCACTCAACTCTCAAACATTTGTCATACATCCCATACAGACACCCTCGAGCGTACTCACATTAACAACTGTATCACCGTTTTAATTAGCTCGCACATGGACGACAACTTTCTACATCGTCATCTCACTCATACTCACTCATCACTGCCACCAACCTACTTAATCATGTACACGTTACAGCACCAACCACAACTCTCATTCAACTTACTCTTTCCATCACCTCATCACTCCTATCACTCTCATCACTCCATCTACTTTCGTCTCATCACTTCTCACCTCATCACTCTCATCACTCACATCTCAGTCAACTCTCATCCGACTCTCATGCACTCACCTCTATCACTTTACTCGTCATATTGCCATCACTCACTCTCATCATTCACTCCATCACTCTCCATCACTCACCTCATCACTCTCATCACCACTCTCATCACCCAATCACTCACTCCTCATCACGTCTCCATCACTCTCAGATTCGACTTACGCTCATAACACTCTCTATCATCTCTCATCACTCTCATGCACTTTACTCCCATCATCTCCAATCACTCCGACTTCTCATCACTCTCGATCACTCTCATCACTCACTCTTGCAGTCACTCTCATCAACTATCACATCACTCTCATCACCCATCACTCACCAATCACATGGACTCTCATCATCCTCATCACTCTCAATGGGCACTCCCTATCACTCACTCTCATCACTTACTCTTCAGAACACTCTCAGATCACTCACTCTCATCATTCTCCCATCACTCTCCATACTCACTGTACATGTAACATGTTTATACAGCACCGACCCACTACATGTAGCATCGTTAACAGCACGCGACCACTACATGAAACACGTACAGCGGCACCGGCTCACTCATGTACAGCGTTACAGGCACCGACCCACGTGACATGTACAATGTTAACAGGCACTCGATCCCCGGACGGCACTACATGTACACGTTACCCATTCAGGGACTGCACCTTCGATATCACCTATCCTCATCACTTACTCTCATCACCTCTAAGTCACTCACTCATCATCACTTACTCTCATCACTCGTCATCAACTCCACTCTCATCACTGTACATGTACACGTACAGCACCCGACGACGTACATGTCACACCATCGATCGTTACAGAGCGCCGACCACTACATCGTACACGTTATACAGAGAGCGGGCAGTCTCATCACGTCTCATTCACTTTTTACTCTTCATCCAGCTCACAGTCTCATCACCTCAATCACCTCCATTCCACTCCCACTTTCTCATCACTCTCACATCACTCTCATCACTCTCATCACTTACCGTCATCGACTTACGCTCCATCACTTACTCTCATCACTCTCATCACACACTCTCATCGAGCTCACGTCTCATCAACTCTCATCACCTTCATCACTTTACTCTCATCACAGCTCATCACTCTCGATCACTACATGTATCATGTTACCACACTCTCATCACTGCTCATGCCACTTACTCACTCATCACTCACGTCTCATCACTCTCTAGTCACTTACTCTCATCACTCACCATCACTCACTCTCATCACTCACTCTCATAACACTCTCATCACTGCTCATGCACACTCTCATCACTCCTCATCATCTCATCACTCTCAATCCACTCACTCTCATGTCACTCTCCAATTCACTCCACGTCAGACTCATCACTCACCTCCATCAAAATCACCCTCATCATCTAACCTGCACACACTACGCACTTCTATACACAATCTCAAGCTCACTACAGCAACACTCTCATCACTTACCCGCACTCATCACTCTCATCACTCTACATCTCATTACTCACCTCATCTCACTCACTCTCATCACTGTCTATCACTCACTCCTCATCACTTCACGATCTCATCACTCCTCATCACTTCAACTTCCTCTTCAC
>NW_014585796.1:0-3341 GCF_000485595.1 Priapulus caudatus
TATATATATATATATATATATATATATATATATATATATATATGCATATATATATATATATATTTCGGGTTATTGATAGTATTCAGCCATCTATCGACTAAGTCGCATCATACGCGGGTTAATATCGCATCGCCGCATGTATAGCCGCCTGCAAGATCGCCGCCACCCGCTCAGCGCCATCTCAGCCTCTCCCCGAAGCCATGCAATTAGAGTACTTTCTCTCTCTCTCTCTCTCTNAGGATTGCCATCCGTACTGGCCATGTTCGTGACGAAAAGTTTGTTTCGCTCCGATTCGCGGCGTACTCCCTTATAGTAACTCAGCTATCATGGACAGATCACGTCCTACTACGTTTCTGGCCCCACAGCGAAGTTCTCTCTCTTTCTTGCCACGTTTCTTCTTTGCTTCTCGCGCGCCCGCCGTGCCTTGCTCTCTCCTCTCTCTCTCTGCTCTCTCTCTCTGCTCCGAGGTCTCTCTCTCGGATCTCTCTCTCTCTTCTCTCTCTCTCTCCTTTCTGCTCTCTCTCCTCTCGGGCCTTTTTTTTTCTTTCATCCTATCTCTCCTCCATCTCTCTTCGTACACGTTGTCCGTCATGCCCACGCCCAACACTCTGCCCTCCATCGAGAGGAGCATTAACTCGCTAAAAAATAGGCGGACGAAACATAAATGAAGTTTAAATTGATCCAGTCGTCCTCCGCAGGTCGGGGGCCGCTTTGGCCTGAGCGAGTGCGTCGACCGGTGGACAGCTCCATGCTGTTTGGTTTTCTTGCTTTGCGAATGGCGTGCTGATCCCCTCTCTACACGCATCGGTTGCGGTACTCCCGCTCGCGTTTTAAGATCCGAGACGTGTGGCGTTGTAACGGCCACGGGAGAGCCCGAGGGATGCTGCTGAGATAGGGACGTGTCCCTGAGTTACAGCCGGCCGGCGTGTGTAATTCGACCCACATCCGACCCAGCCTAGTACGTTAATGTAGAGATGTCAAGTTGCTGAACCGTCCTTAAGCTGCCTGCCTCTTCCACGTTCTCCCCCCAGGAGTGTCTTAGCTTTATGATAACCGTGAGATTGGTCGGGGGATGAGCTCGCCGTTTTTTCTCAGATCGCGCAACGGCACTACTCGCCGCGTGCACGCCTCGGGCAACCCACAGGCTCTCAACTCGTTGGCTAGCCGTTGCCTGCCTGCGACGCTGCGGAAATCAGGGGATAGTTTGCGAGTGACGTCAGCACGATGCTACCCCCGTTGCCTATATCTATTGGCGGCACCTTATGTTCATTCGGAGATTGTCTCAGTCATTAACGGCTGGTGAGGCGCCTTGCGGTGACGACTATAAACAAACTTGAACATCTCTCTGTGCTTCGGCGTCGTCACTCCTGTCTTGTCTTGTTCTGTCTTGTTCTGTCTCGTTTTTTCTCTCCTCTCCGAGAAACTCTCTATTCTACAGTGTGTCACTGCGCACCACAAAACTCTGCGACGTCGGAAACGTTAACCGCGGAACCATCCCTATCCTATTTATACAATTCTTTAAGGAAGTACCGTCTCCCCGTTCCCCGGTCTCCGAGCTTCCTTCCCTCCAGTGACGAACTCGAAGCGTCGCTTCGTATTACACGTTCGGTTCGCATTGCCTGCTGCATCCTGCCTCTTCCAACAGCGTCTAAACGCACCAGCCTTGCTTCTTCCGTATTCCGACGGCATATCCCTATTCCCTTGGTCTTTTCCAGAAGCTCGTCCGCCTCACTATCCGGCTTGCCACAGACCACCTTCCTAACCAGACGCGACATCATCCTCACTCTATTTACAGGAGACCGACATACTGAATGCGAAGTCCCCTTAGTTCGTCTCCGGTCATGCCAGTTTTCGAGCGTTTCCATCGGCCTTTCGGCGATTGGGTTCGTAATCAAAGCAGCGTTTATCAATTAGCAGGCTACGCACATCGATACATCGATTGAGAGCGCCGTGTCGTCCGGCTCTGCGCCACACGGTTACATCTGCGAGCCGACACCTCACAAAAAAAACCTACCTACGTTCGCTCAATACTCCTAACTTGTAGAAACAGTTCTGTCGCATAAACGCCGCACGCGTGGCGGAACAAATTCGGTGAACGCTCGCTTAACAAGAACGTCCGAGAGACCGTCAAAGAGTACGTTGTTATTTTTAACAAATAACCTTAACGTTCATTAAATTACGGCATCCCCAGTCCTGAAAATCGCCGGTCCACGTCTCGTCCGCCCACAGCGTCCAACATCGACCGACGGCTGTATTTTTACACGCGTCCTCTATATATAATATATATATAATATATTATATATATATATATAGGCTGTTTACACTAGAGAACTCGTCCCGTAGGTCGTTCCATCAATCTGCGAGAACGGCGGGCAAGAACGTTTACTACGACGACAAATAAATTAGTTTTCTGTTTAATCCGCAGCGGCCTAGAAAAATCGATATATATATATATGATATATATATATATATATAATACTAATATATAGTAAGAGAGAGAGAGAGAGGAGGAGAGAGAGAGAAGAGATGAGAGAGAGAGAGAGAGAGAGAGTGTGTGGAGAGAGAGAGAAAGGCGGGAGAGACTTGTAATTTCACGTGCAACGCGAGATAAAATAAACAAATGCAACTGCTTTGAAGTATATATATCGCCGGACAATCCTCCATCGTCATATCGATACAGCTAGTTCGCCGCGCCGTGTGTCGTATTAGGTGGTGTGTTTATGTGTGGTGGTGTGTGTGTGGTGGTGTGTGTGTGTGTGTGTGTGGTGGTGTGTTGTGTGTCGTGTGTGTGTGTTGTGTGGTGTGTGTGTGTATTGCTGTGTGTGTGTGTGTGGTGTGTGTGTGCGGTGTGTGTGTGTGTGTGTGTGTGTCGGTGTGTGTTGTGTGTGTGTGTGTGTGTGTGTGTGTGTGTGTGTGGTGTGCTGTGTGTGTGTGTGTGTGTGTGTGTGTGTGTGTGTGTGTGAATAGAGGAAAACGTGTAGTTTCTTCCATGTAATAAAATAATTATCTCCTTTTATTAAAAACAGTGACAATTTTGAAACCCAAATAAACGTAAACAAGATATTAGTAATTATGCAATAAGTTAACGTAAACATTTTTAACAATTAACTTGCCCATGTCGAGACAAGTTGTGACATCACGTGGGGTAATTTGTTACACATTATAGATACCACGTATTTTATCGACCGTTAACCGGTTAACCGGTTCGTGTGGCTATGCGGGTGTTCGTCGTGGATGTGTGTGTGTGTGTGTGTGTGTGTGTGTGTGTGTGTGTGTTGTTGTGTGTGTGTGTGTGTGTGTGTGTGTGTGTGTGTGTGTGTGTGTGTGTGTGTGTGTAGTGT
>NW_014585797.1:0-3341 GCF_000485595.1 Priapulus caudatus
TAACCGTTTCGATTTCTGACATAGTAGCCGATGTATAAATGGATATTTCTCTGTGATTACAACTCGGATTAATTTAATTTTACACTCGGTTTTAATGGTAACATATTGTGGTAAAGAAGCGCGTCAGGGATTGTTATTAAGTGCCGTACTTTATTAGTTATGCCTCTTTATTCGCTAAAGTTTTCTATTTTAACACATAACTTGATTTTTAAGCAGTTTTTTCGAGTTTTCTCGGTAAATATGAAAATTAAAGAAAAATCCTGACGCACTATTTTGGTCCATAACGTGCTTAACATGTGGCAAAATTTTTATATCCTCACTCTTTCTCGTAGTTGAGAAATATCCAAAATACCATTTTTACATATAAATTCAAAATTTGTGTGGTAACATAATTAGGTGCGGAAATTTCATGAAATTTTTTGGCTTGAGCATAGAGATATATCTCCTCTATAAATAAAACAAGTGATTGATTTGATTCATTCGCCAATAAACGTTTAATTTTCACTAGAGCAATACCCGTGCACAACGTGGAGAGTATCCTTAATGAATCGTGTATTTCGTTGGTTTTGGCATGTTTTGAGCGTTTATTTTCGCGTATTACGTGTCATTTACATTGCATTCAGGGTATTGATTGTTTGAATGGTTGCGCATTTTGGGGGTTTCTGCCCGCTATAGGATTTTGTTGATAAAAAACAAGGAAGGGATTACATTATTTTTATTTTTTTTCTTATTTGAACACGAGATATACACGACATAACGGTGAGGTAAGCCAACTTTTGGTTGTGACTTGATTTTGCGGAGAGCAAGTCAGGTTGCATCAGCCGTTTATGTGAGTACTAATTTATACACACACAAAATGCCTCCTAAGAGGGTTGCAAAGGAATCCTCGGATGAGGAGCAGGCAGGGGGGCAGTTGTTCTTTCACCAGAAATGCAGGCCATGATGGGGTTCATGCAGCAACAACAACAGCAACAAGCATTACAGCAACAGCAACAACAACAGCAACAAGCATTACGGCAACAGCAACATCAGTCTTTTCTGACAGAGTTACTTGCAGATCGAGGTGCGGTAGCGGACGCTGGGCATAGAGAGTCAGGTTCGTCAGTATATAAGTTCGTGGGCATGCATAAGCTGACACAGGAGGATGCCATTGACTGTTACTTACAGACATTTGAGAGACTGTGTATTGCGCAGAGCAAGCCTAGAGATCGGTGGACGGCTATTCTAGAGCCATTTCTATCGGGGCGAGCCCAGAAATGCTTATTTGGTTTAGCAGATGATGTCAGACAGGACTTCGAACTAGTGACAGAAGCTATACTCGCATCGTATAATCTGACTTCAGAGACGTATAGAGTCAACTTTAAGACAGCAAAAAAATTATTAGATGAGACATTTCAGGAATTTGCGGGGCGCTTGCAAACCTATTTTCATAGGTGGCTTAAACCGCCTCAGGAGTTGTTGCGGCATACGCAGTTTTACGGGGTTTTAGAGACGGTATTGATTGATCAGTTTATTTCTACAATACGTAATGATGATCTCCGACACTATTTACGACAGACCGAAGTGGGTTCTGTGGCTCGTGCTGGACAGATTGCAGATAACTTTATGACAGTTAGACGCGAGGATCGCAGATATCGCAGTGATAATTCCGCGCCAGTTCAAGGTAGCTTTGTTAGTGGAGGCAGCAGTCCCGCCCCACTGCAGACCCGACTCGACTCGAGACAGACCTGCGTTTAGCAGCACTAGGGCGGGTGCTAGGCAAGGCTACAATGTTATATGTTTTCGATGTAATATGCCGGGTCATTTACAGAAGGATTGCCCGTCATTTGAAAGGTCTAGGGTGCGTACGCAGCATACGCCAGCGAAGTCAGTTAGGTTCGTGCGGGCTACGTCGCTGATTCCAGCTGAGTTTGAGCAGGGGCATTCACCAGAACCCTCTATTGCGATTGTAATTGGTGACACATTCGTAACGGCTGAGGTAGACACTGGAGCTAGGGGTTTTCTGGTCAACTCGTTCCTGGTTAAAGCTTTAGGGAAGAAGCCTTCGCCATCGCGGAATCTTTTGAGGGTTTTTTTTGGTAGCGCTAGGTGGGCGTGTACGTACACTAGCGGACTTATCGAGCTCGAGTTCCGTCTCGCTGAGCGCGAGTTTTCGCACCGTTTTTTCGTTGTAGATGAGTTGCCGTTTGACGTACTGCTGGGCATTGATTTTTGTAATCTGTCGGATTTTAGTGTAGACTTTGTCCGCAAGTCGTACTATGTCAGGCCTTTGTTAGACTCTTCCCCAGTTGTTTATTTCCTGTTGCGTGCGGATTCTCTACGCGTAGCTGATGAGATGGTTAAGCATACCCCGCCTCATCTGGAGCCGTATGATCCGCTTGATGCGGTTATACGAGTGAGCTATGGGCGTCTGCCCTCGTTTAATTCCGCTTTGGATGTCGACCCCCCTTCGGGTCAGTGCGTTGTGACTCCCCCTGCAGAGTTGTTTGAGACTCCCCATGCAGAGTTGTTTGGGACTCCCCCTGCGGAGTTTTTTGAGATTCCCCCTGCGGAGTTGTTTGAGATTCCCCCTGCGAAGTTCGTAGAGACTCCCCTCGTTGAGTTAGTTGTGACTCCCCCCGTGGAGTTAGTGAAGACTTCCCCCGTGGGGTCGTTTTAAGGCTCCCCCCGTGGAGTTGTTTACAGGCCCGTAACCAGCGAGTTTTGCGGGGGGGATCGAATTAGGTAACACCCGGAACTCGAGGGCGGAGCCCGAGCGCGGCGGGGGTATGGGGGGCCCTCCCCCAGAAAATTTGGAAAAAATGGACCCCTTTAGCGCCATTCTGACGTATTTTCTGCTGCGTTTCAATGAATTTTCAAACCAGTTTTTTTGTAAAATAATGTTTATGTATTACTGGAAACAAAGATGGTTTGGAACATACACATACAATGTGTAAACCGTAAACAGTAAAATGCCGGCTATACAAAACATTGTGTAGCATTTTCGCCCGTGCTTGATAGGGCCCGTGCGTGCGTTGTGTTGTCCTATAATCCCCGTTCGTCGTCTACACCCGACGTCAGCTCGTAAAGGAAAAGCTTGCCGAAGACGTAAAGTTCAGAAAGAGGGCCGAAGATAGAAGTGGAGTGATAATATGACGGGACAAACCCGGCTGTTTATTACGGGTTGACACCCAGACGCACCAATTTTCCAATTCATACACAGGCAACGCTCGGATACACGTACAATAAGCGCGGCGCCATTGTTACTCACCCTCTCTCTCTCTCTCCCACGCGCGCTCTTTCTCTCTCTCTCTCTCTCTCTCTCTCTCTCCCTCTCTCTCTCTCTCTCTCTCTCTCTCTCT
>NW_014585798.1:0-1224 GCF_000485595.1 Priapulus caudatus
GAGAGAGAGAGAGAGAGAGAGACGAGAGAGAGAGACGGATGTGGCGCTTGCCGGAGCCATCTGCTGGAGAAGGGTTACTTAAGATATGACAAGTTGCTGTCGTGTGACTGTCGGAGCAGACGCCTGACAGTCATAACGAGGGCGGCAAACATTGCGTAGCCAGCGCCAAGTGTTCACATAACGGCGGTTTAATTATAGAGATAGCTTTACGAAAACAGAGAAGGGTAGATAAATAGGAAGCGAGAGAAGAAGAGAGGAAAGTAGAGCAAGAGAGAGCACGAGAACGAAGGAGATAAAGAGAAAGAGAGAGGCAGAGTGACAGACAGGTGGAGAGGGAAAGGGAGATAAGACTGAGAGAACGAAAGAGTGAGGGGGAGAGGGTGAGCGGGTGAGAATGAGCGAGAGAGAAAGAAAGAGAGAAAGAGAGAAATAGAGAAAGAGAGCGATAGAGAGAAATAGAGAAAGAGAGCGATAGAGAGAGGGGCAGAAAAGAAGAGAGAGAGACCGAGCGCCAGAGAGAAAGAGAGAGAGAGNCACACACACACACACACACACACGACACGCACACACACACACACACACACACACACACACACACACACACGGGTCGTAATTAGCGTCAGTCTATGTATAGACTGGCGACCGGAGGACAGGATTCTCCCTCCGGGCGCGTAGCTATGCTAGCTGCTTACGGCGTCTCTACGTTATAACAAGGCGTGCTTTACGGCGTTCGCACTTCATCGTAAATCAGACAGCTGATGTATTCACGCTTTACGGCGCTTCTGTGCGCGCGCGCACACGCGGTCGTATACACGCGTCTCGACCGACCGAGTAATCTGTACGAACGTGCGCGCATGCGCGTGCGTGCGTGTGTGTGTGTGTGAGTGTGTGTGCGTGTGTGTACGCGCGCGTGTGTGTGTGTGTGTGTGTATGTGTGTGTGCGTGTGCGTGCGCGTGTGTGTGCGTGTTTGTGTGTGGGTGTGTGTGCGCGCGCGCCTTTGCGTGTGCGTGTGCGTGTACGCATGTACATGTGCGTGTGTGCGTGCGTGTGTGCGTGTGTGTGTGTGCGCGTGTGTGCGTGTGTGCGTGCGAGGGACGTGCGTGCGTGTGTGTGTGCGTGCGAGGATGGGCGTGCGTGCGTGTGAGTGCATGTGTGCGTGCGTGGGCGCATATGGTGTGTGCAAGTCTCTCTCTCTCATTTCTATCTTTCTCTCTCTCTCTCTC
>NW_014585798.1:2644-3340 GCF_000485595.1 Priapulus caudatus
CGTGCGTGCGTGCGTGTGTGCGTGCGTGCGTGCGTGCGTGCATGCTCATCGATTCACATCACTCGAGGGTGGGAGATGCATGAGCGCACCGCTAGAGCCCGCCACGAGCGATGCGGGTAATCCACGAGCATACATCGTACCGACTTCGTGTCGTGACTGCTCCCCCCCCCCACACCAACCCCGCCTCCGTCAGATCCCGAAAAACGCAAATCACTGCAAGAGGGTTAAATCTGCGCTCAGGCAGTCTAGTTAGTAACCGATAAAACCACCGTTTTGCTTTTAGCTAGAAAGATCAAAGACGTATATATTTGTATGCCCCCCCCCCACTGCTACAACACCCCACCCCGCTGGCTTCGTGAAAACGCAAATGCGGTCAAAACGGCGCAAAGGCTTTCATTGAGCGGGGCACGCGAAATGTTGCGTAGTTGGCATTCTGTATAGACTTCCAACTAGCGAGCGAAACAGGGGAATTACGTTCACGTGTATATTACCGCACGTCTAGTTCAGATATCACGCTATAGGCAACCTCTCTCGTCTCCGTTGCGGGGGAGCAAGTGGTACAGGAATACTAAAACGGAGAGCGTTAGCACAAAAGAAGACCGTACTGCACTGCACCGCACCGCGCCGCGCCGCACCGCTCCGCACCGCACCGCACCGCACCGCACCGCACCGCACCGCACCGCACCGCACCGCACC
>NW_014585799.1:0-778 GCF_000485595.1 Priapulus caudatus
ACGCACGCACGCACGTACATACATACATACATACATACATACATACACATACATGCACGCACACGGCGTGTCTACAGGGGCGTGCTGCGGTAAGTGAAGAGGCACGCACACGCACGCACATACACGCACGCACACACATGCACGCACACAGGTACACACTGACCTGCGTGTCAGTGTGTACCTGTGTGCGTGCATGTGTGTGCGTGCATACATGCGTGCGTGTGGGTGCGTCCCACACGCACGCATGTATGCACGCACACACATGCACCCACACGCATGTATGCACGTACACATGATAATAAATGCAAAGAGGGTGAAGAGACGTAATGCCAAGATACAATAATAATAAGTAATACAACAATAGATAATATTAATAATAATAACATAACAAATATAACAGATATAACATATATAATATAACATATATAATATAACATATATAATATAACATATATAATAATATAACATAACGTAAGGTTCTTAGCTCTCATACGACGTCTCTTGTAACACATGCACCAGGCAAGGCTCACCACCGCGAATAAACAAACATCTGCGCATGCGCGCGCTCTCTCTGTCACGTGACTGTTCACGTATGACAAATATATATTATTATATATATACCCCATATATATATAAGCAGTGATGGTGCTCCAGGTGCCTCACTTTTCATTATTGCCAGCGTAGATGGAAACCGTCTCACTGACTCGTTGCTATGACATTTGATGACATTTCATTGTGTTACAATAGCAATCACATCGAACGTAAGAATGATGTTGTG
>NW_014585799.1:1516-3340 GCF_000485595.1 Priapulus caudatus
TCTCCTCTCCTCTCCCTCTCTCCTCTCTCCTCTCCTCTCTCTCTCCCTCCTCTCTCCTCTCCTCTCCTCTCCCCTCTCCCTCTCCCTCTCTCCCTCCCTCTCAAGCAGCTGTCATTATGTGGGTTTCCACGCTGTTTTCTGATGTAACTTTGATATAAATGCAATTAGGAAGGCTTCGGGGTGATCTGTAATCAAATGAACCTAATGCCGCGGCAATCAAATTCGTTGTGCAAATTCCTAAGAGAATCAGAGAGTGTGTGTGCTGTTGGCTGTGTGTATGAGCTCCTCACACCACGTCTGTCGGCGTTATAATACACTGGTGAGATGACACGAGGGTTTTTACCCGCTTATCAAAATCAATTCACCTCATCACAGCGTCTCGGTTGACTTAACGAATTAACGAAGGCCGAGAGAGAGAGAGCGCAGCTTCTCTAGTCAGCCTCCTGTATCATCCCCCCTGCCCTTCCTTCTGCCCCCGTTATCTCTTCCTCTATCCCCATTCCTCTCTTGTGCTTCCCATCACCCCCTCTCGTCACCCAGTGACCCCCTTCTCCTAGCTCTCTTCTCTTACACGCCATTTGTCGACCCACCCTTCCTTTCCTACTCCGTACTTTTTCTAGCCTTCTTCCCTTGTCCTTCTTGCTCTTCTCCGTTGACTTTTTCTTCTTCATCCCCTATTATCTTGTCCCCTCTTTCCTTACTTCCTTGCCCATTCTCCCTAAATTTTCCCCTCTTCCTTTACCCATATTCCCCCTACTCCTAGCCTTAATAATTCATTACTCCTGCATCCCTCGCCCTTGCTATCTTATCCCCCTTTTCCCTCACCCTTATCTTCCGTATCCCTTTCTTTTGCCCACCATCCGTCTTTATGGCCATCCATCCCCCAGCTCATATTTCTTCTATGATACAGTCATGAGGTGGTAATATAGGAGGGGGGCAGTCTAGTGCTACAGGCAGATAGTACTGTGGACAGTAAGTAGGTAGCATGGGTATGTATAAGTCTGAGCAGCAATCTATCCCCCCCACCACACACACACACATACATACATACATACATACACGCAAACACACGCACACGCACCCGCACACGCACGCACACGCGCACACACACACACACACCGTAAATGAGGCAAACCATTTGCAGACGTTAGTTATTTAAGCTTACATCTCGCCCACTGATTTGGGCAATTCTTCTTTGCGCATGCGTTTTTTTCTCTCTCGTTGCATCCTACGACCACTCATGCAGTTATGTCTCATTAAGAACGCATTGGAACGTTGTAGCGACGCACGCATTTTATGCACTCACTCGACTGCTTCACTCCGCTCGTCCCGTACGCAGCTATACTAGTATAAAACTCATCATTAATTTCATGACTATGTTCGCATTTCCTTCGAGCAGCGATGTAAGCATGGCGTTTAGATCGTCTGAGGTTCCCTAGATAGATAGCATCTTCCTTCTGAGGTTCCCTAGATAGATAGCATCTTCCTTCTGAGGTTCCCTAGATAGATAGCATCTTCCTTCTGAGGTTCCCTAGATAGATAGCATCTTCCTTCTGAGGTTCCCTAGATAGATAGCATCTTCCTTCTGAGGTTCCCTAGATAGATAGCATCTTCCTTCTGAGGTTCCCTAGATAGATAGCATCTTCCTTCTGAGGTTCCCTAGATAGATAGCATCTTCCTTCTGAGGTTCCCTAGATAGATAGCATCTTCCTTCTGTGGTTCCCTAGATAGATAGCATCTTTCTTCTGAGGTTTCCTAGATAGATAGCATCTTGCTTCTGAGGTTCCCTAGATAGATAGCATCTTCCTTCTGAGGTTCCCTAGA
>NW_014585800.1:0-3339 GCF_000485595.1 Priapulus caudatus
GGCGTTCCTGTTCCTGTTCCTGTTACCGAACGAAGGTGGGTGTTTCTGTTTCTGTTCCTGTTCCTGTTTCTGTTCCCGAACGAAGGTGGTTGTTTCTGTTCCTGTTCCTGTTTCTGTTCCCGAACGAAGGTGGTTGTTTCTGTTCCTGTTCCTGTTTCTGTTCCCGAACGAAGGTGGGTGTTTTTGTTCCTGTTCCCGAACAAAGGTATACGTATTTCTATTCCTGTTCCTGAACAAAGGTAGGTGATCTTGCTCCTCTTCCTGAAACAGGCAGGCGTTCCTGTTCCTGTTCCTGTTCCAGTTCCGGAACACAACTAGGTATTCCTGTTCAAGTTCCTGCTCAGCACAGACACACGCTACAGTCTCCACTAGCTCTATGTTAAGTCTAGCCTCAGCACGGACACACACACACACACACACACACACACACACACACACACACACACACACACACACACACACACACACACACACACACACACACACACACACACACACACACACTACNCCCGCACGCCCGCCCGGGAACAGTTACCATGACCCTGGCCCGAGAATGGCTACCGGCAGTTATCGTAACCTTATACAGCCCCGTATATCCCCGAGCCCGGCCCCCTACGTGAGCGAGCCCGTCCGCGATGCCAATCCGCGAGTCTTACGCGCCGCCCTACGTATAACTTCCTGCTCTCCCCAATCGAATGAGGTCGCTGCAACGTGATACCCTAAAGCCTGCCCGCGGTCACATACCGCGCCTACTAATGCGCCAGGTCGTACCACACCCCAGCAAGGTCACCACGCAGCTCTCGCCTGCCGCAAACTGCTCGTTACACGCCGGCCCTTCCGGCCTTACTGTGCGACCCCTCATAGCGCTTTACTCGTCCCTGCCATAGCCCATTGAAGAATGCACTCTTTTTTCGTCCGGCACGGCTCATTACTTTTTCCAGCAGAACATTCGCGCCGGCCGCCTATCCGCTCAGTTTCACCAAGGTGAGAATGCAAACGTCGACTTAACCACAACCGTTGCTAACTATCCTACGCCGTAAAGATTAATAAATATAGCTATAAAGGCTAATTGAATATATAAATATAATATTATATATTAGATTACGACTACTAGACAACCAAGCCAGCCCGGAGAGAGAGGAGTATAAGTACTTCCGTCCAGGCATTTCCCAAGAACGGCCGTTGGTAAACTATACTACTCACGTATATATACTTATATATATATAGTCCCCGGTGACGCCCAACACGCCGTCCTAGGCGAAAGCCATCCAGCGGTAGCAATTTATTAAGACCCCCCGAGCGGAGTTTCAGCATCCTTTCCCCGGTGTACTATACTCCTAAGTCCTCAAACACCAATGCATCCCGCTGCTCAATTAATTATAACCTAATACTCTTTACAAGTATAAGTTATGTGTATAAGTTATTACGTTACGTATAGTAAACATTATACCCCCCGCAACTATCTACTCCGCATCTATCATTAGAACATCAGGGCAAAGAGATTCTATATACCCGCGCGCATTTCATCAATGCGACGACTGTGATATCTCCACTCTACCGTTACATTTATCGTAGACGCAGCCATTACCCTCAGAGCCTAGAGATCATAGCATTCGGGTGCCAAAGCTTCACAGAATAAAACTACGCCATCAGTATCCAGCAGAGCGAAGTAACCGAGCCTAATGGAGAACTATTCCTCAGTGAAACGTGTGGCCGTGCACGCCTTTCGGCCCAAACTCGCCGGCGCGCCTCCGTAAGCGCAGTTCGCGCACACTTGCGTCCCTTGGCTGATAGGAATCGCAGCAGAAGAAAGAGAGTGAGCGCCGGGGACTGTCAACGCACGCAAAACGCCACGTCGCACAATGAAGCTTCGTTTCAATGGTAGTTTTCCGTAATCAATGGAAAGGCAAGTTCGAGTAAATACCTCTGCAGGTTCGTCGTCGCGATAGAGCCGCAGGGTGCCGCACAACAGCTTGCCCGCGGACCGTAACCGATGGATTACAAGAGGTCACCGTGTAGCCGAGGTGAGGCGGAACACCAGAATAGGAGGGAGGAGCAGATCGAGGATGCAGGGGGAGACGGCCAGGCCAGCGAGGGAGATGAGGATCGAAAGGGAGAGGCGGAGAGGCGGACATAACGCGATCGATGGCTGGGGGCAGCAGACGATGTTAAGCTGAGAATGAAATAAGAATAAATAATCGAAGGAACGAAATGATAGCGTAGCATGGCAATTCACGACAGATTAGGGGACAGGCTACCCTTTGATGGAGGTAGGAGATAAAATAATTTGCGCACGCGCCGGAACCTAAGCTTCCCCAGAACGAGAGAGAAACAGCGAGGATGGGGAAAAGGCAGGACGAGGAAAGGAAACGCAACAATTGGCTAGGGGGCACGGCGAAGAGGACGGGAGGCGTAGATTAACAGAAAGGCATGTTGGAGCAAGGATGCAAATGGGAAGAGGCAGATTGGGGGAGGGCTGGGAGGAGGAGGCGCAGAAGCCGGAAGCAGACGATGAGCCCGCTGACGGGGGGAGGGTAGAGGCCGAACCACACGGTGGTCCTTCCTACGAGACGGGAAAGGCATCAGTTTAGCAATCGAACGCGAAGTGGCAAGAAACTTGTGGAGAGAGCTCCCCAATGGTAAAGAGGTGTGTCAGGGCTAAACAGGAACAGTAACCGCGGAAAGGATAAGAGCAAAGAAAAAGAAGGGGCAATTAAGCGAGAAGAGTAACAAAAAGGATAAGCAATCCATGAGCACGCTTAGGTCGAGCCCCGTTTTGAAGCTGAATAGTTGTGCAAGTAATATTTATTAAGCATCGCCTTCCCCGGGCGAAAATCATCTCCCCCGCCCCGCAACGTGCAAACTACCCTTATTCATGGTCCCGGGGGGTTCATTATCACTAACAGGGGGTGGGGCGGAGTTCGTTTGTAATTGATGTTCTCGGGGATAACTGGTTATAATAATGAGGCCTGTCGGCGAGGTACGCCTCGAAGGAAGACGCTGCAACGACGACAAAAACTTCCCGGGTATGCAAATTAGAGTTACTCTGCAAATTAGAGGAGATAATCAACGCGTGCAGTAGCTTCGTGTTGACAGACCGTAGCGCGTGCTGCACGCAACTTTCACCGGTGTTCGCGCTCTGTGAGTTGGCGATACGCGTGTTAATTAAATACCTGGTCGCCATGATGTCATTCTGTCGCTACAGTCATGTCAGTTGTTGTTGTTGTTGTTGTTGTTGTTGTTGTTGTTGTTGTTGTTGTGTGGTGGTGGTGGTGGTGGTGGTGGTGGTGGTGTGTGTGGTGGTGGTGGTGGTGGTGGTGTGTGTGTGTGTGTGTGTGT
>NW_014585801.1:0-2103 GCF_000485595.1 Priapulus caudatus
AGATACGGTAGTATCATTAACAGCCCAGCTAACTACCCTAATTTTGAGCATGTTCAAAAATTAAATTGGCACGGCTCACTGCTAAGATCGACGGTTAATATGCATAATGGGTACGTTACCGTAACAGTTGTAGGTAGCGTTACGCCTAGGTTGCACATACGCTTGAGGAAGTTCCAGTACGTATGGGTACGTTTACGGTATCAGTTAACTCCCCGGTACGCTTGATCTAGGTTTAAGATTAGGCCGCATAAGTGTAGACCGTAGCAATCACTGCACGCACGCAGACGATTGCCTGCGCCGAACGCCTACTCCTCAGAACGCCACTGTCCATTAGCTGTGCGTCTGAAGGAGTGACGGGATACGAGTACTGACGACAGTGGCGCCATCAACAACAAGGACAGAGATACAAGGGTTTTCAATGAGTACGGTTGTGTGTGTGTGCTGTCGTGCCTGCGCGTGCGCGCTTGCGCGTGTGTGTGCCTGTGTGCGCGCGAACGCGCGGGAGGCGGGCGCGTGCGGGCATGGCGTGGTGTGCGGTGGCGTGGTCGTTGTTGCGGCGTGCACGCGTGTTGCGCGGGTGTGTGTGCATCACTGTGGCCGTAAGGTATTTGCGCATTTCTATTACGCCGTGAACAACTGTAAGCTTAGGAGAACTCTGCATGGCTCTTTGGTCGTCTCTGACGACTTCCAGGAGGGTCGGGATTTCTTCGATGTTGCGAGCGACGTTCGGATGTTATAGCGACCGCCGTCGAATGACATTGACAATCGTGGCGGCGACCTTGGGAAATCGGGCACGGCTGCTGCTGCTGCTGGTTGGTTTTGCTGCTGGTGTTGGTTTGGGTTGTTGTTGTCGTTGATGGTTGGATGTTGTTGTTG
Source organism: Priapulus caudatus (assembly GCF_000485595.1). Lineage (NCBI taxonomy): Eukaryota > Metazoa > Priapulida > Priapulimorpha > Priapulimorphida > Priapulidae > Priapulus > Priapulus caudatus. The sequence continues at coordinate 877 of NW_014585801.1, forward strand.
TATGTTGTTGTGTGTGGTTGTTGTTGCTGTTGCTCTATTTGCTGTTCGGTTGTTGCCTTTTGCTGTTTTGTTGGTTGCTGCTCGCTGACTAGTTCAACCCCAATGAGGCGAGCGTATAATCGTATATCATACTCTGCTGAACTGGCTGTTGCTTGCTGCTGCTGCTGCTGCGCCGCTACTGCTATGTCTGGCTGCTGGCATGCTGGCCGCTTACCTGCTACTGCTGGCTACTGATGCTACTGCTGCATACTGCTGCTGCTTGCTACTGCTACTCCACTGCTACTCTGCGCACCTGGCCGTACTGCTAGCTCTGCACTGTTGCTACTAGCTACTACTGCACTACCTTGCTGGCTACTGCTGCTGTCTAGTTACATAAGCGCGCGTATAAACGGTGAAGACAATCCGATCTGACCCAAATCCGCCGTGAACTACACAATACTGCGGGAAATCCGAGCACGCGAGAAACAGCAGGAGTGACAGCGACTTCGGCATTACGCGCACTGACTAATATTTATTTATGTCCCAGTCACGTACCTTCGATGCTGCATAATCCGTGACAGTATTTTTTTCTGCCCGTATGCGCATACGTGTGCGTGTGTGCATGTGCGTACGTGCGTGCGTGCGTACGTTAATGCGCGTGTGTGCGTTATTGCGCGTGCGTGCGTTATTGCGCGTGCGTGCGTTATTGCGTGTGCATGCGTACGTACGTTATTGCGCGTGCGTGCGTTATTGCGCGTGCGTGCGTGCGTACGTTATTGCGCGTGCGTGCGTTGCGCGTGCGTGCGTGCGTTAATGCGCGTACGTGCGTACGGATGTGCGTACGTACGTGCGTGCGTGTTAGATGTGACGGATGCGTGCGCGCTATAATTGGTGACCGACGAAGCGACGTACACTCTCCGTCGGCAGCTGCTCTCGCATCTCATCCCTACTAGCATCAGCGCAGCATGGCGACGCAGTCTGCAGCTGCCGACGTCGCACCCCAAGTCGCACGCACGCACGCACGCACGCACGCACGCACGCACACACACACACACACACACACAGTGACACACCCACACACACGCACGCACGCACGCACGCACACACACACACACACGCACGCACGTCGCACCCACACACATGCACGACTGCAGCTACGCTACACGCTCTCCCTCCGCCAACATACTAAACACACACACACGCACGCACCCACACACACACACACACACACACACACATGACACGACT
>NW_014585801.1:3123-3339 GCF_000485595.1 Priapulus caudatus
TATATATATATATATATATATATATGTATATGTATATTGTACGCTCACATGCGATGGCCGCATATTGCGCGCATATAGCCAGGCATGTCGCCATCAGTCATTTGCCTACAATTACACCTCCATCGCTATCTGACGGGAGACACGTATGTCCGTAATAATAGCTGTCCATTTATCACGTGCACACGTAGCTATAGACTCTTTCTCTCTCTCTCTCTC
>NW_014585802.1:0-3339 GCF_000485595.1 Priapulus caudatus
TATACATATATATACTAATACTATATCTATATGTCTCTCTGTTTTTCTCTGCGTTCGCAGCAACTACCACAAGCAGGACGAGAGCAGTCGTTACAACCCGCCCGGGTGCGTAGTCTGCTGGCATCGTGTTCTCGCCTTCGACTACTGGCGCAAGGGTGTGCTGTACACCGCATTTGGCGCCATCTGCTTCGCGCAGCCCTACGTCGTCTGGGAGGCGCTCATCAATGGTACGTTGCCACGGAGACCGCCGGGTCGTATTTTGCGTTCCTTTTTTTTTCTTAATGGTTGCGTCGAACCCGTGGCATTAGTTCATTAGAAGTTTTATTTCGTTAGAACTTTCGTTTTAGCTCTTTCGTTCTAGGTGTATGGTTAGGGTTAGTTCTAGAGGTGGGGTCAAGGTTAGTTCACGGGGAAAAATTAGGTTTAGGGTTAGGTGGTAGGGTTAATGGTTAGCACTGACAGTGTTAGGTGGCAGCGTTTAGAGCTGACAATAATGTAAGAAATCCCGCACCTATTCTACGCACGTTCTCTTGTTCTCACGCTGTTTTCTCGTCGCGCAGGCGTCATGCTGCTCATCCTCGCCGTCATTCACTTCATCAGAACAATGGAGACGCGGTACATAAACAGAAGAACGTCCGAGCTCGATAAACCCACTTATGACAGGTAAGCTGCGGTGGCGCCACCTGATGGCAAGGACCGCATGTTGCCATATAACGTGTTGCATATAATATAATATTGCAATATAACATTGTGTTGCTACACAATGTTACCACGCGATGCTACACAATGTTACCACGCGATGCTACACAATGTTACCACGCAACGCTACAAACAACACACGATGATTCGTCCGACGACGGGATGCGAAAGTCGAGTGCCATTTCTCACGTTATGTCATATCGTACATCCATCAAGTGTCGAAACGCGCAGGCAAAATTGGTAGCATTCGAGTGGTCAACATTCGTATAGCAATCGCCGTGTAACATTGTATAGGCATCGCGTGGTAACATTGTATAGCAATCCCGCGTGTAACATTGGTATGCATCGCGTGTAACCCATTGTGTAGGGCAGTCTCGCTGGTAAAGCATTGTGTAGCATCGCGGTAACATTGTGTAGCACGCGTGAACACTCGTTCTCATCGCTGTGGACAACATGGTAACGTCGTGGTAACATTGTATAGCCGCGTGCAACATGTGTAGCCAATCGCGTGGCAACATTTGTCCACGCGTGGTAACTATGTGAGTGCATTGCGTGCAAGTCGTTCTTCGATTGTGAATAGCATTCGCGTAACATGTGTACAGCGTGTACCACTTGTAAGGCATGCGTGCAACATTGTGTACATCGGCGTGGCAACATTCTGTAGCATCGCTTGCAACATTGTATATGCATCGCGGCAATCATTTGTGTATGCCATTGCGTGTAAATTGTAATAGGCAATCGCGTGTTAGCATGTGGTAACATCCGTGGCAACATTTTGCTAGCAATTCGCGTGTAGACATTGTGTAGCACTCGCTGCAACATTGTGAGCATCGCGTGTAAACATTGGTAGCATCGCGTGGTAATATGTGTAGCACGCGTGTACATTGTGTAGCATCGCGTGTGTAATATTTGTGTGCATCGCATTGCAACATTGTGTATGGCATCGGTGGTAATATTGGAGCCTATCCGTGCAACATGTGTAGCATCGCGTGGTAACATTGTGTAGCATCGCGTGTAACATGTTACATCGCTGGCAACATTGTGTAGCATCGCGTGCAACATTGATAGCAATCGCGTGCAATCATTGTGTACATCGCGTGACAACATTGTATAAGCATCGCTGGTAACATTGTGTACATCGCGTGGCAACATTGTGTAGGCATCGAGGGCAACATGTAGCACGCGTGCAACATGTGTAAGCATCGCGTTGTAACATTGTACATAGCATCGGCGTGCAAACATGTGTAGCATGCGTGGTAACATGTGTAGCATCGCGGCAACATTGTTAGCATCGTGTGGTAACATTTGCTGTAGCATTGCGTGGAAAACATTGTGTAGGACATCGGGTGGGTGGTCAAATTGTGTAGCATCGCGTGTAACATTTGTGTAGCATTGCGTGTCAACATTGTGTAGCATCGCGTGGTAACATGTGTAGCGCAGCTGCTGGTAACATTGTGTAGCATCCCGCGTATACATTGGAGCGTGCGTGGTAACATGGTGTAGCATCGCGTGTAACATTGGTGTAGCATCGCGTGGTAATTATGTGAGCATCGCCGTGACAACATTGTAGCCATCGCGTGGTAAACATGTAATAGGCAGTCCGCGTGCACATTGTGTACATCGCGTGGCAAACATTGTGTAGCATTGCGTGGCACATGTGTAGCATTGCGTGGAACATTGGTGTAGGCATCCGGGTAACATTGGTAGCATCGAGTGCAACATTGTGTAGCACTCTGTGTAACATGGTAGCATCGCGTGGTAACACTTGTGTACATCGCGTGGCAACAATTGCCAGCCTTTCCCATTTTTAAGAGGCGCGATCGCAGCTGCATATGCGCTCCACCGCGCACACATAAATGCGCCATGTGCGCCGCATATCATCGAGCTCATAAAAGTGTTGAAATCGCGCCACCAAAAGTCTGTGTATTATGTGAAGATAGGCTCCCATTTTACCGGGATGAGATCTTCCGCGGATGCCCGCGGGAAACCGCGATTTCACAGTCCAGATCGATTTTGTGAAAACGTCTAAACCGTTGAGCAGAAAATTTTAGGGTGGTTAGAATGTACATTAAATTTTTCATTTACAGTCCAACAGCCTACAACAGTACCATCATTAATACCATATTGTAATATAAGTGCTTAGCAATAAGAACACGGCTTAGTTCACTGTTTGAGATGTGTCAACGTTAGCCAGTGTGTGCGTTTATTGACGCTGCCAAGTGTGTGTGGTTGTGTATGCCGCGCGGCTATGCAGGCCGTGTAATAGTAAACGCGAATCGATCGATCGTCGATACATCAAAAGCCCCGCGTCACGCGTGCCTTGAGCTAGTTTTCCTAGCCCATCAGAGTTCAATGATCGCGAGCCTGGACATGAGTAATCTATTCTATCCCAACCTCTTTTTTCAGTAGCCATGAGAATGTCAGCTTTCATACACCCGCTTCGTCGTAATCTAAAACAATGGCAGACCTTTAAGGTTGATTTTAGTGCAGGCTCTGCCTCAGCCATCTTAAGGTGTGATTTTTAATGAGTCTCTCCATCATGCTCTAAGTGTGTAATTAAGAGCGAAAAGTCCACTATGTGTTCTAGGGCGTCATTAGTAAAGTCCCCGTACTTTTTCAAATCGTAAAGGCGCATTGTGT
>NW_014585803.1:0-1656 GCF_000485595.1 Priapulus caudatus
TATCTCGAACTGTCAGACTCACATGTAGTATGTATGTATGTATGTATGTATGTTTGTGAACGGGAACCTTTAGATCGGTGTTTCCCTTTTTATTTTTGATAGTTTCCCACCGGTAATTTCACTTTACCGGGAGATTTTGTTCCGGAGCTTCCAGGCTGATTCTAAGTAACGTTTAATCTGATCTACCCAATCCCCATAACATCTATGTTTATTTAGCCCCAAGATGATGAGCATCACCTGCCTTTCCTCCAGCTGTGCAGGGGTGACTCCCACTTCTTGGAGCCTGTCCCACATGATCTTCCTTAGGTGTTTGTATGCCGGGCAAACTAACAGGAAATGCTTTAGGTCTTCTGGTTCTCCCTTATTGCACACAGTGCAATTTTCTTCCCCTAACCATCTCCTGGTAGTTTTATTTACGGGGAGGCATCCCGCTCTACATTGGTACAGCAGCTTACTGCCGATTTTATTATTATTGTAAAAGGTTTCTTGTTTAGGAAATGTTTTCCCTTTAAATAGCTCTAGTGTGCTTTTATTTACCATCCCCTTTCTCCATCTGATTGTGCTGCCTTTTATAATGATTTTCTCCACCGTATTGTTCTATGATTCGCTGGTTTCCTAGTCTCTATTTATCAATAACTGTTCTTCGTCATACTTTCCCCCCAGGAATTTTACTCATCTATTCCAATCCGACGTAAAATTTAAACGTAGTGATGGCGGCAGTTCAAACAGTCCGCAATGCCCCCTGGGGAGAGATACCGCCGGGTAGGGACTATTAGCAAAATGTTTATAAGCTGGAGAGAGCTGCTGCTGCTGCTTGCTGTTGCTGCTGCTGCTGCTGTTGTTGCAGCTGTTGCTGTTGCTGCCGTTACTGCTGCTGGTGTTTTCGTTCTTGCCGCTTTTGCTGCTATTTTCGTTATTGGTGCTGTTGCTGCTACTATTGTTGCTGCTGCTGCTGCTGCTGCTGCCCGACTGTGCCCCGATTAATCACTGATTGCGATGTCGAAATTTATGAGTATTAGTCAATAAAAAGAAGCCTAGAACTCGCCTAGCGAACACGATGTGAAAATGAAATGGTCTCGGGGTATATATGATCCGCGCACGGATAAGCCAGGCAACGACGCGCGCGTGATTGAAATAGCGTCGTGGCGTTTTATTGTGGCATCACCCGAGCTGCTGTCTACATACATATACACACAGTTTAGTCATAAACTTCATCATATCTTTCGCCCCTCATCTCTTTTCTCATTTTCGCAGGCTCCCTCCCCCACTTTTTTCCAATTCTATCGCCTCCTCTCTCTATCGCCCACCCTCTCTCCCCATCTCTCTCCATCTTCCCCCTCTCTCTCTCTCTCTCCAATCTCTCTCTATCTCCATGCTCTCTCCTGCCCTCCCACTTCTCGCTGGTGATGCGTCTGCCGCTAGCCATCTGCTGACTGCTGCTTTGTAATTAGAATTGTGATCGGCTGACAGCTCTCCGCGATGTCTAGGGGCGAGAGTTGCGATTGCGTTACGAAGTCGGCTGATGCTGTAGGGAAGCTGAGGAGAAGAGCATGGTAGCATTGTTATCATCATTAAAATCATCATCATCGTCGTCGTCGTCATCATCATCGTCGTTATCATCGTCATCATCATCGTCATCATCATCGTCATCATCAT
>NW_014585803.1:2860-3338 GCF_000485595.1 Priapulus caudatus
AGAGAGAGAGAGAGAGAGATATATATATATATAGATAGATAGATAGATAGATATGTGTGTGTGTGCGTGCGTGCGTGCGTGCGTGCGCGTGTGTGTTTATCACGTTATCATCCGAGACCATGCAGACGAGAAAATTCTCGAACGCCCTAGATGATTATTTAGCGCAATAATACTATCAGCGCGATATATTCCTCTCAGCTATCTTCCCAGAATTCAGCAATTTATATCGCAGTGTTTGCGACCAGTGTGGAAAAGAGAAAAGAATTTGGGGAGGAAAATAGAGAAGGAGAAGGGAGGGAGAGAAAGGGGTAGGAAAGAGAGGGAGACACAGACAGAGAGAGCGGTCTTGTTGGGACAAGGGGTGGATCATACGTCCTGCAGCCATGACAGGAAATCAATGTTCTGTGGCTTGCAGACTGTTGTCGCGCCGCGCGCGCGCGCGCGCGCGTGCGTGCGTGCGTGCGTGCGTGCGTGCGTG
>NW_014585804.1:1559-3338 GCF_000485595.1 Priapulus caudatus
AGAGTAGAGAGAGAGAGAGAGAGAGAGAGAGAAAGAGAGAGAGAGAGAGAGAGAGAGAGAGAGAGGACGAGGGAGAAGGTGTTGCAGAGGTAGTAGTATAAAGTTGTAGAGTAAGACAGCTCGCTGTCAACTCTCGCAAAGGAAGATTTTTTTTAAATCAATACCCTCTCCTTTCTACAATAGATGCCAACTTATATAGTGATATATTTGCCTAACTAATTTAACTTCTTTGCTAGATTGGCCTATTTGCCCTTTGCCTATTTGCTATTACATTATATTTTCTAATTGCCTACCTGGCCTAATTGCATGCTTTTCTACTTTGCCTTCGGGCCTACCTGACCTGCTTTGCTATTTGTCTACCTATCATTTTATTAAATATTTTACATCCTTTTATTATATGTACACTTTTATTATCCTTTCATGTTATTGTTCAGTCGTTGCGATATTGACGTGCTGCACTTTTGATTATTTTATGTAAAAATGCGCAGTATAAATAAATATAATAATAATAATAATAATAATAATAATAATAATAATATCCTAGCACTTGGCCTGCTGGGCCTACATATACTCACCTGTTTTTCAGCCGATGAGTCTACGCTAGACAGACTGCCCAGTGGAAACCCTGGCACCGCCCCTCCTGGAACCTCGAGCATGTTGTTATTACCGCCGAGGCGCACTGCCAGCTCCAGGGTAGCACTAGGAGAACCCTGGGGCGTCGCCGCCGTGCGGATGATGATGGGTGGGAGCGGACCGTCGGGCGATACCATGTCACCCTTGTCGTGCTTCGTCACAGAGACGATAGGTGGCAGTGCGCGCGGGTCCTCGCCTGTAACGCCGACGTTTGGGGTTTATTGTTGTTTATTGTTTTGTTTGTTTATTGTTTGGGAAGACGGTTGTTGTTTATTGTTTTGTTTGTTTATTGTTTGGGAAGACGGTTATTGTTTATTGTTTTGTTTTGGGAAGACGGTTGTTGTTAATTGTTTTGTTTGTTTATTGTTTTGTTTAGAGAAGGCGAATGTTGTTTATTGTTTTGTTTGTTTATAGTTTTGTTCTGAGAAGGCGGTTGCAATACGGCGTATTGTTTCGGTAATGACAACGACTACGAAGCAAGATCATTTTACCTTCGCAAAAAGACTACTTCTGAACAATTGACAATAAAAGAATTGATATCTGGAACTTACAAGAAGGTTAACATGAGAGAAATGTTATATAGAAGAGGACAAAAATGTATAGAATAACATAAGAGGATATGAGACATCGGGATTAGGCCTACTAGCGCATACCAGTTTCTTTAAAAAATACCAGTTGCTAATAAAGTTTATTTCAGTTAGATTCAAATTAAGTTAAAAATTACTTACACTGACGAAATGTTCGTCCATCTCTCCGATAGACTTCCTCTTATTAGCATGTGAACTATAGATATCCGATGAAATCATTCAAGCATACGTACCGGTTTCCTTGTCGGTTGTGTCTCCGTTGTTGTTGTTGCCCTCGCTGTGGTGCAAATCGGATCCGCTGTCACCGTGGTTCTCCCATGATGACTCAGATCGAGCTGGATCATCCCCCTACACGGAATAACATGAACATGACCGTAAACATACTACAGTGACAAGACGGAGCGGGAGAGATAGAGGGAGCGATAGAAAGATGGAATGGGAGAGAGATGAGCGGAGAAAGGAAAGAGAAGAAATTTAATAGAGAGCTAGAAAGAGAGAGAGAGAGAGAGAGAGAGAGAGAGAGAGAGAGAGAGAGAGAGAGAGAGAGAAGAAGAAGAAG
>NW_014585805.1:0-3338 GCF_000485595.1 Priapulus caudatus
AGAGAGAGAGAGAGAGAGAACGAAGAAACGAGAACAAACGAGAGATTCGGTGAAGCACGGTAGCAATAGATAGCGAGTTGCGGAGAGACAACAACAGCAGGACGTCTAATCAGCGTGTTAGCGCACAGCTAACAGAAGCTGGTTAGCAAACACAGGCAGCAGCCCGGCCTCGACACGATAAGTGTTATCTGCTTCCTCAGTACGTCGCCTCATCCTGCTCACGCCCCCCCGCACCCCGCAGACAGCCGCGGTGTCGGATAAACAGCCCAGGAGCCGGGAGGAGGGGGGAGCCAGCTTCTGGACCCGTGGTGATTAACGGGATATTGATTAGTAGCCGACAGATGGCGGCAAGGCGCAGACGCATCCCTGCCTGCATCCCTGCCTGCATCCCTGCCCGCATCCCTGCCCCGCATCCCTGCCCGCATCCCTGCCTGCATCCTTGCCCGCATCCCTGCCTGCATCCCTGCCTGCATCCNTGCCCCGCATCCCTGCCTGCGATCCCGCCCGATCCCTGCCCCGATCCCTGCCCCGCATCCCTGCGCCCCGATCCCTGCCTGCATCCCTGCCTGCATCCTTGCCCGCATCCTGCCCGCATCCCTGCCCGCATCCCTGCCCGCTATCCCTGCCCCGTCATCCCTGCTGCCAATCCCTGCCCGCATCCCTGCTGCGATCCCTGCCCGCATTGCCTTGCCCCGCATCCGCCCGATCCCTGCCCGGCATCCCTGCCTGCAATCCCTGCCCGCATCCCTGCCTGTCCCGCCTGTCATCTCCTGCCCGCCATCCTGCCCCCACATCCAGTGCCGCATCCCTGCCCGCAGCCCTGCCTGATCCCTGCCTGCATCCTTGCCCCCCACAGTCCTTGCCCCGCATCCCTGCCTGGCGATCCCTGCCCCGCATTTCCCTGCCTGCATCCCTGGCCCTGCATCCCTGCTCGCATCCCTGCCTGCATCCCTGCCCGGCATCCCTGCCCACATCCCTGCACTGCAGTCCCTGCCTGCCATCCCTGCCGCATCCCTGCCCGCATGCCCTGCCCCAGCATCCCTGCCCTGCATCCCGCCTGCATCTTGAGAGGCCCCGCAGGGTCCCTGCCTGCATGCTCGGCCCGCATCCCTGCCCCCCGCATCCCTGCCGCAGCCCGCCCCGCATTCCCGCCTGCTGCATCCCTGCCTGCATCCCTGCCTGCCATCCCTGCCTGCATCCCTGCCTACATCCCCTGCCCGCCAATCCCTGCCCCCGATCCCTGCCCCCGCATTCCCTGCCCCGCATCCCTGCCTGCATGCCCTGCACCGCATCCCTGCCTGCATCCCTGCCTGCATGCCCTCGCCTGATCCCTGCCTACATCCCTGCCCGCCATCCCTGGCCGCATCCCTGCCCGCGATCCCGCCTGCATCCCTTGCCCGATCCCTGCCTGCATCCCTGCCCCGCACATCCCTGCCCCGCATCCCTGCGCCCGCATCCGCTGCCTCGCATCCCTGCCTCTCGCCGCATCGCCGCACGCGGCCGCCGTGTGCGTAGCATCATCAGTGTCTGCATCATCAGCGGTCTGATCGAATCGGAGTGACCGCATCTATCCAGCGTCCGGCCATCGTCTCAGCGTCCGCTATCATACAGTGACCGCATCATCAGCGGCCGCATCGTCAGCGTCCGCATCGATCAGCGTCCGCATCATCAGGCGAGCCGCTATCATCAGCGGTCCGCATCGTCAGTCGTCCGCAAACATCAGCGGACCGCATCATCAGCGGTCCGCATCGTCAGCGGTCCGCATTCATCAGGCGTCCGCCGATCAGTCAGCGGCCCGCATCATCAGCCGACCGCATCGTCAGCGGTCCGCGATCATCAGCAGTCCGCGATCGTCAGTCGTCCGCCCATCATCAGCGTTCTGCATCATCAGTAACCCGGCTCATCGATCAAGCGTCCGCATTCGTCAGCGGTCCGCATCATCAGCGTCTGCATCGATCAGGCGTCCGCATCGTCAGCGTCGCATTACGTCAGCGGTCTGCCATCATCAGTGACCGCATCAGTCAGCGTCCGCGATCGTCTGCGGCAGCAGTCCGCATCGATCAGCGTCTGCATCATCAGCTGTCCGCATCATCAGCGTCTGCATCGTCAGCGTCCGATCACGCGTCCGCCAATCATCAGCTGGGCCGCATCATCAGCGTCGCATCGTTCAGCGACCGCATTCGTAGCGACCGCATCTATCAGCTGTTGCATCATCAGGTCCGCATCATCAGCGTCCGCGATCATCAGCGACCGCCAATCATCAGCGTCCGCAGTATCAGCTCCGCATCATCAGCGGTCCGCATCATCAGCGTTGCCCATCATCAGCGTCCCGCATCATTCAGCGTCCGGCAGTCATCAGCACGTCCGCATCACAGCAGTCCGATCATCAGCGTGCCGCATCGTCAGCGTCCGACATCGCTTCATGCCGTCCGCATCGTCAGCGTCGCGCTCGTCAGACGTCCGCATCTGGCAGCGTCGCATCGTCAGCTCCGCATCGTCAGCTCCGCAATCGTCAGCGTCCGCATCGTCAGCGTCCGCATCATCAGCGTCCGCGCATCGTCAGCGACCGCGATCATCACCCTGGTCCGCATCGTCAGCGTCCGCATCGGAAGCGTCCGCACATGCAGGCTCCGCATCAGTCAGCGTGCCGCAGATGATAATGAAGAGCGCGAGCGCAGACGATGCATTAATGTTCATCACGTTGCGGCTAACCGCCTTGCATGTCGCCATAAATCGCCTCAATGGCAATTCGAGGCCAATAAAAAATCGTACCGCAGATGCTAATTAAAGCGTGGCTTCGGAGGAATTCGCGGAAGAGGAAGAGAGAGCGAACAGGGCGGTTGGGGAGGAGATGGAACAGGAGGAGAAAGTGGGAGGAGGAGGAGGAGGAGGAGGAGGAGGAGAAGGGGGAGGAGGAGGAGGGGAGGAGAGGAGGAGGAGGAGAAGAAAGAGGAAGAGGAGTATTAGGTGGAGAAGTAGGTGAGGGAAGAAGGAGGGAGGAGAAGCGGGAAGCAGAGAGAGGTGATGGAGGAGGTCACCGTTACTAAGCCGAATGAATAGGTGGTGGAATAGCGTGTAGTGAGAGGTAGCATGTGGTGGGCGAGATAGGGGTGTGGCGGGTGGTGTTGGTGGTGTGGGCGAGGAGGGTGGTGTGAGCGGGAGAGGTTGTGGTGAGTGGAGGGAGTGGTGGGCCCGGGGAGGGTATGGTGGGCGGGAGAGGGTGTGGTGGGTGGAAGAGGGTATGGTGAGCGGGAGAGGATGTGGTGGGCGGGAGACGAAATTTTTCTCCTGACCCGTTCAGCAATTATTAAATGTGTACATTTCAAGCACAGTGTACA
>NW_014585805.1:7186-8107 GCF_000485595.1 Priapulus caudatus
TGTGTGTGTGTGTGTGTGTGTGTGTGTGTGTGTGTGTGTGTGTGTGTGTGTGTGTGTGTGTGTGTGTGGGAGGGGGAGGGGAGCTGAGACATTGCGAGGGTTGATTCCACACTCCAGCTCACCTCTCGCCACCGGATGGCAATCGCGACAGAAAATCTGGCAATTACGAGTTGGCGCGTCGCGGAATTGCTGAGACACGCCTATAACGTTAAGCCGATGTATTCAGCAAGTTTGGCACATAGCTGATCAATGGCTGGCATTACCTATGCCATGGCTGGCAATTTCTATGACATGGTTGGCATTATTACATATGTCATCGCTGGCAATTGCTATGACATGGTTGGCATTATTACCTATGCAATGGCTAGCAATTGCTATGACATTGTTGGCATTATTACCTATGTCATAGCTGGCAATTGCTATGGCAAGGCTGGCGAATGCTATGGCACGACTGGCAATTGCTATGGAACGGCTGGCAATTGCTATGGCATCACTGCGAATTTCTAAAACCTAGCTAGCGGTACCCCATAACAGCTGCCAATTCCCAAGACACCGCCAGCAATCTTCATGGCACAGTTGGCAAGGCCCACGGCATGTCACGGCCGGCGATTTCACGACATGCCACATGAATGCGAAGCTCAAGACTTTGCTGTCAATGTCGTACCACTCGTGCGAACGCTCGTTAACGAATTACGGACTTGAGCGGCTGCGCGCTCTCTCGGACAGCTGCAGCGGCAAAAACACGACGGCACCGCGAAACGTGCGCGTCTATCTATACTCACACGTCTCACTTACACCCATGCTTCCTGTCTGTCTGCCTGCCTGCCTACACACCCACACACGCGCGCACGCACACACACACGCGCGCGCGCGCACGCACACACGCACGCACGCACGTGCGCACACACACACGCACGCACG
>NW_014585806.1:0-1476 GCF_000485595.1 Priapulus caudatus
CTTACTATATATATATATATATATATATATATATATATACATATGTATTTATGTATATATGCATATGCATATGTGTATATAAATATATATATATATATATATGTATACATATATACACATATATATATATATATGTATGTACTTATATGAGTATCCTTTCTTCACTGTAGATGCAGAGTGCAGGCATGGTACAGCAGAGCCACGACCCAAACCCTCCACAGCTCGAATTACCTGATGAAGCGCCCATCGAAACGTGAGTGCACGCCACCTGGTGGTACCCATATTCGTTACAGTGCAAACATTCGGACCTATCGGGGATTGGGTCGGTCCAGATTTTTGGATTTTCCGTGCTTTTAAAATTTTAATTTAAGGAGGAATAAAGAAGATATGAACAGGTAAATTAGAACGTGTAATGCTCGAAATCATGTGTAAAAATGAATATTCTAAAAGAAAATATAGTAAACAAATGAAAGAGGAAGTTATTATATACAAATTCATTATTTATTTTTAGTTTATCAAACAGAGAGTTAAATTTAAGAGTTNCACACACAGACACAGAGGTAGGCAGACGAATCAGGCACAGACATATGCGGGCTCGCGGCAACGAAAAATATTTACCGATGCCGCTTCGATGTTGTGTGTAAGAGCAACATGAGATTGCAGTACTACTACTCCAGCATACACAGTAGCGCTCTCTCGCACTCAAGTTCATTAAGCCGCATCCAGTCTTTTGCGCATTACAAAAGCTCATGAGCGCAATTGGAAACACATTTACGTGAAACATCTGCTAAGAAACCGTACACCGGAGTTAAGCATAATTAGTCGGTATCCGCTTGAACTTTTGAAGCATTTTAAATGCTTGGAGCGCAAAAAGTCCGAAAAAAATAAACGCCGCTTTGAAAACAATTTCTGACGTCATCAACGTGCCGGTCCGCGATTATAGTTGCTATGCGCTATATTAAAATCTGTTTTTGATATTTAAAAAGGTGGGGACTGGGTTTAAGAACGGTCTTTACACGGTCGCAGCTTTTTTACGCTCTAAATTTTTTAAGATTAATAAAAGTAACGTTTAATCCTCGACCCTTCACCTTAAGAGGTCGCCATTCCTAATATACGGCGTAATGATTGTAAGCCTATACTGCTAAGCGTTTTTTCCTTATCCGATACACGTGTTCAGTATAAAGCAATATCGGTTGCACTCGTCACCCTTTATTAAATCCTCTTTCGAGGAATTCGCGAATCTAACGTTAAGCCATGCAGTACGGAGTTACGCCCGAAGCGAATAAAGTTTCTAAAGTCGTAGCGGAATTGATATCTCACTCGCCGTCCGCACACGCGCCTACGCAGCCACACACACACACACACACACTCACACACACACACACACACACACACACACACACACACACACACACACACACACACACACACACACACACACACACACACACACACACACACACACACACACTACAC
>NW_014585806.1:2918-3337 GCF_000485595.1 Priapulus caudatus
AGAGAGAGAGAGAGAGAGAGAGAGAGAGAGAGAGAGAGTGAGAACGAGAGCGATGGAGAGCGAAAGATGGAAGGAGAGAGGGGGAGAGAGAGATGGAAAGAGAGATGGAGAAAGAGAAAGCGAGATGGAGAGAGTGAAAGAGATACAGAGAGTCAAGGAAAAAGAGAGCGAGATAGAGATAGAGAGAGGGGCAGGAAGAGAGAGAAAGCGAGAGAGAGAAGGAGTGAGAGAGAAAGAGAGAGAGAGAGAGGAAGAAAGAAAGAGAGAAAGAAAGAGAGAGATGGAAAGAGAGATGGAGAAAGAGAAAGCGAGATGGAGAGAGTGAAAGAGATACAGAGAGTCAAGGAAAAAGAGAGCGAGATAGAGATAGAGAGAGGGGCAGGAAAAGAGAGAAAGCGAGAGAGAGAAGGAGTGAGAGA
>NW_014585808.1:0-1348 GCF_000485595.1 Priapulus caudatus
TGCTGCTTCTGCTGTTGCTACTGATGATGATGATGATGCTGCCGCCCCTGCTGCTGCTGTTGCTGCTGTTGACGACGATGATGCTTCCGGTGCTGCTGGTGTTGCTACTGTTGATGATGATGATGATGATGCCGCTGCTGCTTCTGCTGTTGCTACTGATGATGATGATGATGCTGCCGCCGCTGCTGCTGCTGTTGCTGCTGTTGATGACGATGATGCTTCCGATGCTGCTGGTGTTGCTACTGATGATGATGATGATGCTGCCGCCGCTGCTGCTGCTGTTGCTGCTGTTGATGACGATGATGCTTCCGATGCTGCTGGTGTTGCTACTGTTGATGATGATGATGCTGCCGCTGCTGCTGCTGCTGTGGCTGTTGTTGATGATGATAATGATGACGCTGCCGCTGCTGCTGGTGTTGCTGCTGTTGATAACGATGCTGCTGCTGTTGTTAATGATGATGATGATGATGATGATGATGATGATGATGATGATGCCGCCGCCGCTGCTGTTGCCGGCAAGCTGACCTTGGAATGCGGCAGAGCAAAAGAAACCGGCCGCAGTGAACAAACATTTACGGGACTTCACCTCCGTGCGCGTGCGTGCGTGTGTGCGTGTATAAAATAATGTACGTACGCATGTATGCATACGCGTGCGTGCGTGTGTGCGTGTATAAATGTACGTACGCATGTATGCATACGCGTGCGTGCGTGTGTGCGTGCGTGTATAAATGTACGTACGCATGTATGCATACGCGTGCGTGCGTGTGTGCGTGTATAAATGTACGTACGCATGTATGCATACGCGTGCGTGCGTGGTGCGTGTATAAATGTACGTACGCATGTATGCATACGCGTGCGTGCGTGTGTGCGTGTATAAATGTACGTACGCATGTATGCATACGCGTGCGTGCGTGTGTGCGTGTATAAATGACAATGCACGTACGCATGTATGCATACGCGTGCGTGCGTGTGTGCGTGTATAAATGTACGTACGCATGTATGCATACGCGTGCGTGCGTGTGTGCGTCTCGGACGGATATACGCCGCTGTTAACTGCTCGCTGATTCGACGGGTTTCTATTTTCGGTAATCGATCTGCGTTCAAGTAATCCATATCGCAGCTTCCTCCCAGTTGTGTTTACACTTGACATGAGTCTACAGATCTCTCAATTTAGACTAACAGAGCGCCCTAAATGAAAGTGGATGCGTTTCCTTCATGACCTCTTTCTCTCCTCTCTCTCTCTCTCTCTCTCTCTCTCTCTCCCACTCTATCTCTCTCTCTCTCTCTCTCCCACTCTATCGGTCTCTCTTGCTCTCTCTCTCTCTCTCTCTCTCTCCCACTCTATCGG
>NW_014585808.1:2509-3336 GCF_000485595.1 Priapulus caudatus
GTGTGTGTGTGTGTGTGTGTGTGTGTGTGTGTGTGTGCGTGCGCGTGTGTGTGTGTGTGCGTGCGCGTGTGCGTGCGTGCGTGCGTGCGTGCTAGAATCCTCCAGATTTTTCGCGTGACGATCGAGTCGTTACGCGTCGTCGTAAACAAGCTCAGCGAAAAGCGATGCACTTCTTGCTGCTGTAAGCGAACTGAAAGTGATCCAGAAATAGACACCCATTCATCAGGGCAGGGTAAGAATGCGACCGCACGCTGATGACTACGGTCTACGGGCAAGACAATAGAAGCAATTAGCTCAGCGAAAATTAGGTTTAGCGAGGGAGAGATCTAGGGGAGAGAGAAGGGCAGGGCCGTAGCTAGCAGGGGGGCAGGGGTCGGCTGCCCCGCCAAAAAAGAGACACAGTGAAGAATAATGGGAACTTACGATTAGAAAATACTCGCTTAACCGTATGGGGGAGTTTTAGGTATGTAACCTACCTGAATTTACCTGCATTTCAGAGCTTCTATATTTCAAAATTTTCCTGGGGGGGGGGCATGCCCCCAGACCCCCCTAGAAGTGAGTTCATNTTCTCTCTCTTTCTCCCCGCTCTCTCGGTCTCTCTCTCTCTCTCTCTCTCTCTCTACTCTGCCTCTCTGGATCACTCCGTCTTTCACCTTTCTCCCTGTCTTTGTCTCTCTTGCGTATGATGTAAATGCTGCGTTATATCTTGGTTAGATGAAACGTTTCCTTCTTAAAGTTGCAACTCGTATGTGTGTGTGTATGTGTGTGTGTGCGTGCGTGCGTGCGTGCGTGTGTGTGTGTGTATGTGTGTGTGTGCGTGCGTGCGT
>NW_014585809.1:0-692 GCF_000485595.1 Priapulus caudatus
GTGTGTGCGTGTGTGTGTTGTGTGTGTGTTGTGTGTGTGCGTGTGTGTGTGTTGTGTGTGTGCGTGTGTGTGTTTGGTTTATTTCTCGCTTTACATCAAAGTTATTCTTACAGCAGCTTTCGTGTGGCTTGCACTTGTAGCTACAGGAAGTAGTATTATGTGGTATATTTATATATTACATTATTTAGAGATGAGACGCCTTAAAAACCGAGCTCATAGGAAATGAGAGCGGCTTCGGTGAATCAGGAAACAGGAACTATGCTTTATGAGGAAGAAGAATTATGTTCACGGGTTTATATAGAATCAGTCATTATATAGCGGTTTTATAGCTGTGTTTATTTCACACCAACTGATGATACAGAGATAGNAGAGTAGAGAGTAGAGAGAGAGAGAGAAGAGAGAGAGAGAGAGAGACGGAGAGGGGTGAATAAAAGTAAATGGAAGTAATTACCTTGAATATGTGCAAAGAACGAGTTTGTCTGCCAATCAACCGCGCCATCTCGCGGACACATAATTACGTTTTGTCACGACATTCTTTCAGTTTGTTTGACGGCGTAAAAGAAAAATAGGAATAGAAAAATCATAGTGTCTACAGATCTGGTTTGAAGATTATTTCTTAAGAGAGAGAGAGAGAGAAGAAAAAAAAGAGAGAGAGAGAGAGAGAGAGAGAGAGAGAGAGAGAGAGAGAGAGA
>NW_014585810.1:0-507 GCF_000485595.1 Priapulus caudatus
ACACACACACACACACACACACACACACACACACACACACACACACACACACACACACACACACACACACACACACACACACACACACACACACACACACACACACAGAACAACACATACGCGTGCGGTCGTGCGAACCGATAATATTAGTTCTGCTTTTTTTACGAAATACCCCAAGCGGTACATGACTAGGCAGTTCCTCCTTCGCAGTTGAAAGGAACAGAATAACAGAATAACAGCCTTACCGGTGCGCAACCCTTTCTGATTTTTCAAGCACCCGGCGGCGGTACACACCGCATAGACAGGGCCGGGCGTGCATTCTGTGTTCGCTTCATTAAGTCCGACTATATTAAATAGGCCGTGGCTGCGGGGAACACACAAGGCAAAGACGTGCTCCAGATAATTCGTCTGATTCGTCTGTCTGTTGCGATCGCACGCGGAATTTTCTCACCTCCCCTCAGCCCCCCCCCCCATTCTCTCTCTCGCTCTCACTCTTTCTCCCTATGT
>NW_014585810.1:817-3335 GCF_000485595.1 Priapulus caudatus
CAGATAGAAGAGAGGGAAGTGAGAGACAGAAAGATATTGAGTGAAGAGAGGCGAGACGAGAGTAAGCAGTGAGAGAGAGAGAGAGAGAGAGCGCGCGCGAAGTATGTGCGAGGAGAGGCGAGCGAGGCGAGAGACGAGAGAGAGAGAGAGAGAGCGAGAGAGCGAGAGAGAGAGAGAGAGAGAGAGAGAGAAGAAGAGAGAGAGAGAGAGCGCGGAGACAGAGAGAGAAAGAGAGAGAGAGAGAAGAGAGAGAGAGAGAGAAAGAGAGAGAGAGCGGAGACAGAGAGAAGAGAGAGAGAGAGAGAGAGAGGAGAGAGAGAGAGAAGGAGAGAGAGAGAGAGAGACAGAGAGAAGATCAGAGAGATAGAGAGAGAGAGAGAGAGAGTGAGCGCAAGTATGTGCGAGGAGAAAGCGAGCGAGAGAGAGAGAGAGAGAGAGAGAGAGAGAGAGAGAGAGAGAGAGAGAGAGAGAAAGAGAGAGGCGAAGACAGAGGGAGGGAAAGCCTATCTGATATATACTAGAGGCAAAAAGCGATGAAGTCTATGTATGAAGTGAAGCTGCCGGAAACAACGGTTAGACCGGCGGAGTAACCGGGAATTATTAACGCAAATCCTAATAAGTAAGCTTAGATAAACAGTATTCAAATACGCTCTGTCTGTCTGTCCTGTCTGCCTGTCTGTTTTTTTTCGGCTCATAGCCCTGGCTCGCCCCCCCCCTTGCTACTCTGCCCTCTTCTCTCTCTCGCTCCTCTTTCTCTGCTCTCTCTTCTCTCTCTGCTCCGCTCTCTGCTCGCTCTCTCTCTCTCGAGCTCATCTCTCTCGCGCGCGGCGCTCTCTGCTCTCTTCTTCATCTCTCTCTCGTCTCTCTCTCTCTCTCTCCTTCATGTCGCTCTCGTCGCTCTCGCTGCTCTCTCTCGTCGGGCGCGCGCGGCGCGAGGTCAATCTCTCTCTCTCTCGCGTCTTTCTCTGCGCTTCTCTCTCCTAGCTGATTCTGCTCTCTCTCTCTTGTCTCTGCCCTCTTCTCGTCGTCTCTCTCTCTCTCTGTCTCTGTCGGTCTCATCTTTATTATGTGTGCATGTGAGGTGGTGATTGTACGTGCTCGTGCCCGCCACGTACTGTTATGTGAATGCTAAATTGAAACGAGTGGTGCATATAAGCTCTTTCAAGAATGCGGTGACGAGAAACAAAACCAAATCCAAACCAAAACACAGCAAAGAACGCGCAAGGCTCTACGAAGGTCACACATAGCTGTCCTGCGCCAGTCCTTTGTCACGCTTGGCACCGCGAGTTGGCCGCTCGGCCTCCGTTCGCCTCTCTCCTCTCTCTCGTCTCTCTCATCGCTGCTCTCTCATCATGCTCCTCTCTCATCTCTATTCTTTCTCTCTGCGATCCGTCTCCTCGTCTCATATCGTCGTCTGCTCCTCTCGTGCTCTTCTTCTCTCTCTCTCTCTCTCTCTCTCTCTCTCTCTCTCTCTCTCTCTCTCTCTCTCTCTATCTCTCTCTTAATTTCTATCTATCTCTCGCTCACTCACTCATTCACTCACTCACACACGCGCTCTCGCAAACGAACGACGGGCTCAGCCTCATCATTGAGGGTATCAGTGCGCGCGCGCGACGTGTGTGTGTGTGTGTCCGCCGACCCACCCACCCAACCCCACCCCACCCCCACCCCACCCCACGCGAGAAACCAATGAACTCCCCGATGTTTTAGTAGTTAGTTCCTAGTTACTGGCCTACTACTATTTGCCGCGCAGGTCGAACGGAACAGCGACAAAAATGTTTGTTCGGCGGGCAATTAATAAAAAAAAACGCAGAGTAATTGCGATCCAATTAGCCCGCGAGTTCACTGCCATGAGTGGCCATTTGCTCGCAGCCTCTAGTATAGCATTTACGCGGCAGTGATGGGGGATATAGAGACAGAGAGCGATCGGAGGGAGGTGGTAATTGTGGAGGGAGCGAGGGGAAGCGAGGAGAGTGAGCGAGAGCGAGTGGAAGGGGAAAGAGAAAGAGTGGCGCATGTGGAAGGGGATAGAGTGAGAGAGAGGGGAGCGGTAAAGAGAACGAGAAGAAGAGGGCGAGAGAGCGGGGAGAAAGAGAGAGAGAGAGAGAGAGAGAGAGAGAGAAAGAAAGAAGAGAGAAGAGAGAAGAGAGAGAGAGAGAGAGAGAAGAAGAAGAGAGAGAGAGAGAGAGAGAGAGAGAGAGAGAGAGAGAGAGAAGAAGAAGAGAGAGAGAGAGAGAGAGAGNTTTTATTACTTATATAGCTTATTCTACCCTATTAAAACTACGTAATCGCGTCCTCGGCGAATCACTTATTTCTCGTTTCTCTATTCTTCTTTTATACTTTTTCTTTTATTTCTTATATAGCTTATTCTACCCTATTAAAACTACGTAATCGCGTCCTCGGCGAATTGCTTATTTCTCGTTTCTCGATTCTTCTTTTATTACTTATTCTTTACGAAGTCGCTCTGGAATTCGTTAGTATGATGTATTTTTTCTATCGAGAGAGAGAGAGAGAGAGA
>NW_014585811.1:0-808 GCF_000485595.1 Priapulus caudatus
TATATATATATATATATATATATATATATATATACATATACAATTGAGTATATCCATCAAATAAAGCGGAAAATTCACTTTTAGTTTTTATCTATGTATCATGATGGATGTAAGGTGTCATGTTCGTGTTCTGTGTTGCAGCGGCGGTAAACTGCAGCGTGTCTGTGATCTCATCAAGTTTCCCGATGATGTCTCCATCGGCTACATCGTAGGCAAGTATCATCATCGTCGTCGTCGTCATCATCATCGTCATCACCATCATCATCATCATCATCATCATCGTCATCACCATCATCATCATCATCATCGTCATCACCATCATAATAATAATCGTCGTCATCGTCGTCGTCGTCATCATCACCATAATAATAATCGCCGTCGTTGTTGTCATGATCATGATCATCATCATCATAATCATCATCATCATCATCATCATCATCATCATCATCGTCACCACCACCATCATCATCATCCTACAGCTCTGTAGCGGGAAGGAAATGACTACACGGGTAGAGCTAACAACGCTGCAGATATACGAGCTGCATGCTCCGACCTCATGTTTGGTTGCCAGCATTACCTGCCCCCCCCCCCAGCGACCCCCCCTCCGTGCGACCCCCCTCCCCTCCGTGCGACCCCCCGGGCAACCTCATCAGAGTATATGATCTATAGAATCTCTGCTCGCCTTAATATAACATATAGCTATCAGTTAAAGCTATTAGTTATCACTAATAAATTAGCTGGGTTCGTTATCGCTGCAGCTAACCTCGCTCTCTCTTTTCTCTCTCTCTCTCTCTCTCTCTCTCTCTCT
>NW_014585811.1:2684-3335 GCF_000485595.1 Priapulus caudatus
CAGTACGCTACGTGTGCGTTAGTAGTACGGTGTACGTTACTAGGACGTTACTAGTACATGTACGCTACCAGTACGCTACGTGTGTGTTAGTAGTACGGTGTACGTTACTAGTACATGTACGCTACCAGTACGCTACGTGTGTGTTAGTAGTACGTGTACGTTACTAGTACATGTACGCTACCAGTACGCTACGTGTGCGTTAGTAGTACGGTGTACGTTACTAGTACATGTACGCTACCAGTACGCTACGTGTGTGTTAGTAGTACGTGTACGTTACTAGGACGTTACTAGTACATGTACGCTACCAGTAC
Organism: Priapulus caudatus; assembly: GCF_000485595.1. NCBI lineage: Eukaryota > Metazoa > Priapulida > Priapulimorpha > Priapulimorphida > Priapulidae > Priapulus > Priapulus caudatus. Next base: position 2,996 of record NW_014585811.1, read on the forward strand.
GACACCCTACTACTAACGCACACGTCACACACGTCACGTACTGGTAGCGTACATGTACTATAGTAACGTACACCCTACTACTAACGCACACGTCACGTACTGGTAGCGTACATGTACTATAGTAACGTCGTTAGTAGTACGGTGTACGTTACTAGTACATGTACGCTACCAGTACGCTACGTGTGTGTTAGTAGTACGGTGTACGTTACTAGTACATGTACGCTACCAGTACGTGACGTGTGCGTTAGTAGTACGGTGTACGTTGCGTATATATCATAGATGCGTTGCTTCTGTGTCTAATGTACGCGTTGCGTTTTCACCATATACAGAGCATCTACTC
>NW_014585812.1:0-921 GCF_000485595.1 Priapulus caudatus
TCTCTCTCTCTCTCTCTCTCTCTCTCTCTCTCTCTCTCTCTCTTTCTCTCTCTCTGGTCCATCTCCCTTGCTCTCGTTTCGTTATCGCCATTTTTCACACTCTTTCTTTCGCATTGTTTTTTGCTTCCTCGCGCGTGTGTGTTCTCACAACGAGGGAGCTAGATCTATAGCTCCTTGTTAGCGACGAATACACGCGTGTTCCTTATTCTATATTAGTCTCATTACCACTCTGTCTGTCCGTCTGTCTATAGCGGACTCTTCATGCATATATAGTAGAGAGTGTGTCTGCTGTGTTTCTGCATGCATCATACCTGTCCCTTATATTCTGATGACATCCTGCGCATTGCTGTCGACCCGCCTCGGTTAGTTCACCGTTCATCGACATCTTCTCTTCAAAACCTGAACAGTCATCAATCAATTAATCAATCAATCAATCAATCAATCAATCGCGCGCTCCGTAGATCAATCAATTAATGGACTTGCAGCACAACATAACGGATGAGTGTATTAGTCGAGCTACACGTTATAATGATATACGCGACATCGATAAGTGCGGTTACTCCGGCGAGGCGAACGTAGAATACGATATCACGCGCCATTGTCGCCCTCTTATATCACGTGGTATAGCGAAGTCGCTTCCACTCTAAATCCGTAGACTTTAATTACACAGTTTTTCTCCCCGGCGGCGGACCCTAAAAGCCAATGTTTATTCTCTTGTTACGCCAATCAGTTTTGCTATAATTGAAAAATTATCGCGTCAAATCGTCTGCTTTGTGCAGCGCACGGACGAACGACGCAGCCGCTCTGTGTGTGTGTGTGTGTGTGTGTGTGTGTGTGTGTGTGTGTGTGTGTGTGTGTGTGTGTGTGTGTGTGTGTGTGTGTGTGTGTGTGTGTGTGTGTGTGTGTGTGTGTGTGTGTGTG
>NW_014585813.1:0-1322 GCF_000485595.1 Priapulus caudatus
GGGAAGAAGGTTGAAGAGGTGAGGGAGGTGGGAAGAAGGTTGAAGAGGTATGCCACCTGTCTGCATGCCAGATTGTGGCATGCCAGGCTGTGGCATTCCTGCTTGTTGCATGCCAGGCTGCGGCATGCCAGTCTGTGGCATTCCTGGCTGTGGCATTCCTGTTTGTGCCATGCCAGTCTGTGGCATTCCTGTTTGTGCCATGCCAGTCTGCTGCATGCCAGTCTGTGGCATTCCTGCCTGTTGCATGCCTGCTTGTTGCATGCCTGCCTGTGGCATGCCAGGTACCATGGGCACCATTCCAGCCATCATCCCAGACATGGACATCATTGGTACAGGAACCATGCCTGAAAGAAGACATACGTGCGTCCAGTGTCTAAGCATTCCATATCAACCTTATCTCTTCAACCTTCCCACCTCCCTCGTCACAGCCTGGCATGCAGGCAGGCAGCATGCCACAATCTGGCATGCAGCAGCAGTCCATGATGGCAATGCGAGCCGGTAAGTTTTCGACTTCCTATTGTATCGAATTCCGTATTCGCGCCATTGTTTCTAGCGTGGGTGTGGAGTTTGTGAGATGCTACATGCAGCCTATTCGAGCGTTTCCTTGTATTAAAGTTATTGCAGAAATAATCCATTAATGTAATGTAAGGTGAGACCAAAACGAATGAAACCCTATTATTTTTCTAATTCGAATGGAACCGAATTTCAATCATGTTCTATCAAATCGAATTTTCTTTCATCCATCAAATCAAATTTTCTTGCACCCATCAGAATGAATATTCTCGCACCCATTAGAATCGAACTTAGTTGCATTTAATCGAATCAATTTTTTTGGGTATTTGCTGTAGTAATCAGTTAATTCAGACTAGTATTTGACCGGACGTAGTACGTACTAGTATTTGACCGGACGTAGTACGTACTAGTGTTGGACCAGACGTAGTACGTACTAGGATTTGACTGGACTTAGTACATATTAGGATTTGACCGGACATAGTACGTACTAGTGTTTGACTGGATTTAGTACATAGTACATACTAGGATTTGACCGGACGTAGTACATACTAGTGTTTGACTGGACTTGGTACGTACTAGTGTTTGACCGGACGTAGTACGTACTAGTATTTGACTGGACTTAGTACATACTAGGATTTGACCGGACGTAGTACGTACTAGTGTTTGACCGGACGTAGTACGTACTAGTATTTGACCGGACGTAGTACGTACTAGTATTTGACCGGACGTAGTACGTACTAGTGTTTGACCGGACGTAGTACGTACTAGTGTTTGACCGGACGTAGTACGTACTAGTGTTTGACCGGACG
>NW_014585813.1:2368-3330 GCF_000485595.1 Priapulus caudatus
CATCAACAACAACATAAATTTTATGCACAACATGCACCTTTAATTTTTTTACACAAATCGAGCATTAATTATTAATTATTAATTAATCATACGCCGTCGTTATAATTCGTCGTTCGTTCCTTCCGCAGAACATCATGAAGAACCCGCCGGACTTCGCCGCTCTGCAGACCACAGGGGGCGCTGATGGCAACAAGCCCGTCTACCCGACCTCATTCCCGCCGCCGAACATGAGCATGCCGCCACCAGGGGGCGCCATGCCCGGCCTGCGCCTGCCCGGCTTCCCGCCGCTGCCCTCTGGCGGCGCGAACCAGAAGCCGCGCGGCTCGTTCGTCGCGCCGCCGACGCCGGCGCCCTCTGAGATCGCCAAGTCGATGTTCGCGGGCCAGGGCGGCGGCGGCGGCGTCGCCAGATTTCAGCAGCGATTCGGGTCGCCCCCCGGCGGCGGAGGGTTTGCGCGTCCGCCTCCGACGAGCGCGGCGCCGTTCCCGCCGTTCCCCGCCGGCGCGCCAACGTCGTCCGCGCCGCGCCCGGGAGCGCCACCTGCCGGCGGGATGAGCGCGGCGACGAGCATCCCTCAGCTGATCCCGTCGCTGCTCGCGGGCCACGCGCGTCCGAGCGCCCCGCCCGCCGGCGCCACCTCGCAGCAGCAGCAGCAGGCGTCCGGCGGCGGCGGGCTCCTCGGCTCCGCGCCCGCCGCCATGTTGGCGAGCAAGTCCGGCCTCCTGGGGAGCGCGCCGCCCGCGTCGGCGCCACCTGGCGGCGGCGGCGGAGGTTCGCAAGGGGGCGCCGACGTGCCGCGGAGCATCAACGAGTTTCTGTCGAACTGGGCGAAGAAGAACATCAAGCCGGACATTCCCGGTGGTGAGGACATGTTCCCCGACCGGGCCGCGACCCTCGCGCGTCTCCCCGCGCCCCCCGGGCCAGCAGGGGGCGCCGATCCGCTCGCTCGGGGATCTGGTCGG
>NW_014585814.1:0-1272 GCF_000485595.1 Priapulus caudatus
AGCTTCATCATCAGCAGCTCTGGGATGGCGAAAGCAGCTTGGATGGTTGCAAGTGCCTGAGAGAGAGAGAGAGAGAGAGAAGAGAGAGAGCCAGCGAGCAAGGTTGCCGGCGTCGTGGCGGGCGTATGACTGCTAATACAAACCTGTACTCTGTGACTTGTGTAACGTACTCTACATGTAGACTTACATCGCAGTTAACGACGGTTGTAAACTGTCAGTGCAGCCGAGTTTTACCCGGCATGATGTGAGCCGATGCGAACAACGACAGCAACAGCAACAGTAACAGTAGTAGTAGTCGCAACAGAAGCAGCAACAGTAGCAGCAGCAGCAGCAGTAGCAGAAGCAGCAGCAACAGNAAGAGAGAGAGGAGAGAGAAGAGAGAGAGAGAGAGAGAGAACGAGATCGTGCATGGTCACGGACTCCCAACTGCAGCAGTATAATAGTAGCACAAGTAGATAATAGGGAAACTTCTAAATATTATCTCCTGTTATCTTCCCTATCATCTACTTCTGATAGTAGTAATGTGAGGATCACTGGTGCATGCACACACCACGCTCCCCAACCCCCGCCTAGCTCACACCATCACGCTCCCCAACCCCCACCTAGCTCACACATTACTGTGCGCTCGTGACAGCTCGCAGTGTTTGGAAAGCGGTTATCCGTGCTGCAGTGTTTGGAAAGTGGTTATCCGTGCTGCAGTGTTAGTGAAATTATAGTCTGCGTTGCTAGTGTTAGTGAAATTATAGTGTTGCAGTGTCCGGGAAGAGATATATATAACCTGTGTTGCAGTGTTAGGGAAGATATCGCTTGTGTTGCAGTGTTAGGGAAGCTATATTGCTTGTGTTGCAGTGTTAGGGAAGATATATAACCTGCGTTGCAGTGAATAGGGAAGATATCACTTGTGTTGCAGTGAATAGGGAAGATATATAACCTGTGTTGCAGTGTTAGGGAAGCTATAACCTGTGTTGCAGTGAATAGGGAAGATATATAACCTGTGTTGCAGTGTTAGGGAAGCTATAACCTGTGTTGCAGTATTAGGGAAGATATATAACCTGTGTTGCAGTATTAGGGAAGATATCACTTATATCTTCCCTATTCACTGCAACACAATAACCTGTGTTGCAGTATTAGGGAAGATGTAACCTGTGTCGCAGAGTTGGAAAAGTGGTTACCCGTGTTGCATATATATCAGAAGTAGCTAATAGGGAAGTCGCCTATTATCTACTTCTGATATCTATATATATATATATATAGCTTCATCATCAGCAGCTC
>NW_014585815.1:0-3329 GCF_000485595.1 Priapulus caudatus
GTTAGTAGTATACGACGTCTCGGTTGGTACCCGTAACCGACCGTACCGCGCGCGTGTCGTAGTGTAGTGTGTCGTCGTGTGTGTGTGTGTGTGTGTAGTGTGTGTGTGTGTGTGTGTGTGTGTGTGCGTGCGTGTGCGTGCGTGTGTGTGTGTGCGTGCGTGCATGCATGCGTGCGTTATGTGCGTGCATGCGTGCATGCGTGCCTGCGTGTCTGTGTGCGTGCGTGCGTGAGTGTGAGTGTGTGCATGTGGATGCGTGCGTGTGTGATACATAGACACCGTTTACGTATCAGAGTCCGGTTGCGTGCGTGCGTGTGCACGAGCGCGTGCGTGCATGTTACATATTAGTGACCTGAGCTTTACCATCGCATCGTGTCGTTAGATCACAGGCTATAAGTCGTCGTCGAGCAGCATATAGGTCGTCGAACATCCTTTCACGACGCGCAAAAAAATGGGGACGAGACGAACAAAAACTGCTCGGTCGCACAATGCGATGCGCGGCGGTGTACATGACCCATTTCTCCTCAAATGATGTCATCTCAAACATGTTTACATAATCGGTGACGCACGTGTACGACGTGAGTGTATAGCACGCGTGCGGAGGGAGGGTGGATGATGGGGGGGGGGTATGCGGTAATAGACTCAGCATCATTCATAACGGCGGACGTTGGTGATGGAATCGAGCGCTTCATGCTTGTTATTGCCCAGCCACGTAGCAGCAAGATGTAAGAGCGGTTACGTATATCGATGAGGGACGGAGAGGGAAGATAAAAGAAGACAGAGAAAGAGAGAGAGAGAGAGAGAGAGAGAGAGAGAGAGAGAGAGAGAGCGAGAGAGAGATAGAGAGAGAGAGAGAAAGTGAGAATATGGTGAAGAAAGTTGAATAAACAAAGAGGGGAATAAAGAGAGAAGGAAAGTAGCAGCGAGAGAAAACAACAGAGCGCGCGAGAGAGAGGAAGAAGATGCTCACTCAAGCGCACAAGGATATATATTACATATAAGGCAGGATAGAGAAAGAGATAAAAAGAGAGAGAGAGAGAAAGAAAAAACGAAAGAAAGAGAAAGAAGGAGAGAGAGAAAGACACAGAGAGAGGGAGATAGATAGAGAGAGAAAGAGAGAGAAGAAGAAAGAAAAAGAAAAAGAAAAAGAAGGATATATATATAATATATATATATATATATTATATAAGAGAGAGTGTGTGTGTGAGAGAGAGAGAGAAACCGATTAAGTGGTAGAAGCGCGACAAGGCACACATTCACTGACGCGGGACGGTGTCACGCGCGTAGGTGCGTAATATCTTCGTGGGCACGGCCGTGTTGTTGTGTATATTGCCTGCGTCTGTGCTGCGCTCTGTCCGCCCCGTTCCTGACGCCCTTACGATCATGCAGCCACAGGCCCCATTCATGCAGCTCTGCGCTCTCTGCACATCCATAATTGCACATCGGCCACTCCGATATTGTCTTGGTGACACGTTTATGAAGATTGGCCTTTGCCTGCTGTCGCGCCTGCGCTGCGGCTAGCATTCGATTTCGCTAATGCTGGGCGCAGGCAGTCATGAGAGCACTGAAACAGCCTCAGTTTATCCAGGGGTCGACAGTGTCACCGACAGCCACGGCCAGAGTGTGGTCGTTGTGCGAGAGAGCGCTAGGCTCCTACCGAGTATTCACTGGCCGAGGGGATACGAACTCAATGATGGCGGTCATAGTTTTGTCTCGCATGACAAGCCGACTAACTCTGGTCGTTCACTGAGATCGGACACGCGTACGGGAGTCGGTCTCGCGCAGTCGCGCATATGCTTGCAGATAACGTAGAGGATGGACAGGGGCATGTTCAGTCCCAATAACCGACGAAAGCGCAAGACGAAAACACCGCCGCGCAACGCCACGCTGGTTGACACCGCCATGTCTTGTGACGTCACGTGAACAGAAACATTTTTCGTCCACTTGTTTATAGAGATACGCCTGGTTTTTGTTATGATTGGACAGTTTAGACGTTCGGGCGATGCTGTCAAACGCCTTTGAGTGAATAGCGACTTGATAATGCAAGCAAAAACGAGTAATTCCAACGCTTAAGAATTTAAGAATAAAACGACGATAAATTTGTATGAGAACGCAGGAATGAAAATAACCGTCATGAGAATATCGCTATTAAATGAATTAAATTAGAAAGGTGGCGCGTATACAAATGAAAGAACAGGTGAATAAATGAGCACGGGCGGTGTGCGAATTCGCAAAGAACTGTATTGCACGAGTTATCACAATGACGACGCCATGCAAATCCAATACAAGAAAAATATTGGGGCCACTAAATTTAAGTAGATTCTCTCGGTGTGAATACGACAGAGAGCAAGATGACTGCGTTTGGCGAATGCGTTTTATTAACATAGGCATTGATGACAAAAGTTTTTGTGTGAAATGCGAATGGTGGGGCACTAAACAGCGAGGCTAATATAAATATAGCGCGGCAGTGAGTCGCAAAATAGGCACACGTGAAAACAGGGCGTGAACACAACGTGAAAATCAAGCGTGACCAGGCAACGTGAAACAAGCGTGAACACCAACGTGAAAACAACAGTGAACACCACGTAAAAACAAGCGTGAACACCAGCGTGAAACAAGCGGAACAACAACGGTGAAAAAAGGCGTGCAACACAAGACGTAAAAACAAAGCGTGAACACAAAACGTAAAAAATCAAGCGTGAACAACACGTAAAAACAAGCGTGAACACAACCGTAAAAACAAGCGTGGAACACCACGTACAAAACAAGGGTGAACACAACGTAAAACAAGCGTGAACACAACGTAAAAACAAAGGCGTGAACACCACGTAAAACAAGGGTGAACACAACGTAAAACAGCGTGAAGCACAACGTAAAACACAAACGTGAACACCACGTAAAAACAAACGTGAAACAACCCACGTAAAAACAAGCGTGAACACAACGTTAACAACTAGATAGACAGCAGCGCTAAAAATAGCGTGAACATACAGTAAACATAACCTTGGACACACATGAAAATAGCGTGAGAACAGAGCTTGCAATAACTAACCGCGTGATAGCGTGTAGCCAGCGCTTAACGTGATCATACGAAGCTCGATCGTAGCTACAACGCCATTGTGCAATATATGACGCACCACTGATAATTACATCACGCCATCACCTGATAATAAGTCATGACTCACGCACTTGATAATACATGACCCACTCACTGATAAGTACATGACTCCACTCACTGATGAATGCATGAGCCTACTCAACTGATGAATAACATGACTGCCACTCACTGAATTAATTCCATGACCCACCCACTAAATATACTGACCCAC
>NW_014585816.1:2564-3329 GCF_000485595.1 Priapulus caudatus
ACACAATCGCACACACGCACACACCCACACACACACGCACGCACACACACGCACGCACACACACGCACGCACACACACACACACACCCACATACACGCGCGCGCGCGCACACACACACACATACGTAGACACACACGCGCACACACGTAGACACACACGCGCGCGTGCATACGGAAGTACACATTCGCAGGTATGCGCGCGCACGCACACGTACACACGCACTCGAACGCACGCATGCACAAGAACGCACACCCTTTCTTCCCACGCAAGTCTTTCCATAAGAAAAGATGAAATATGCGCCGACACAGCAGCAGCATGCGTGCGTACACGCGACATACGCGACACAACTCAAACTCTTCATCACAACTGCGAATTAAAAACAGCCGCTAGAAAAATGACACGAGCTAACGCGTTTTTTTTCTTCTCAACGTGATTAATTTATTTCTGCCGCGACTCGTCGGCGCGCGCGAGACAATTTTTCCCCGCGTGTGTGACGTCACACCGGGATGGCCGATGACGTCGCGGCTTGCTCGGTCATTGCCCTCGCGTGCGTATTTGAACTCTCCTGACCGCCTTCACGCGAACACGATGTCGTTAACAGTGTGCTTCGGCAAGAAATACACGCGCATGATGTAAGCGTTATGTGCGGGATTGAAGAGTCACCCGGCGTGCGTGCGTGCGTGTACGTGTGTGTGTGTGTGTGTGTGTGTGTGTGTGTGTGTGTGTGTGTGTGTGTGTGTGTGTGTGTGTGTGTGTGTGTGTGTG
>NW_014585817.1:0-3325 GCF_000485595.1 Priapulus caudatus
ATATATATATATATATATATATATATATATCAAGGTCTACGAGGAATTATTAGCTCTTGATATATATATATATATATATAATATAAAATAATTCATATAGAATATATAATGAAATTATAAATACGCGTACCTGAAGAGCGTATGCTAACGCGAACATGGACAGAGGTAGGAGTACGAACTGACAGAGCATTCCTATGCATATAGCGACAGGCCTGCGCAGCTGAGGCCATATGTCCTTCCACGTGAGCGTACATCCCATAGCGAGAAGAATGACTACGGCACTGCAGGCCATCAACATCTTGCTCCCTTGCTGCAAGATGAGACTCTTCTCTACGGGAAAGAGATTAATTACAAACAATTAGGATTAATTGTAATAATTAGGATGAAGGTTTGGTAACGTCACTATATCACGTGTTAGCTCACGATGCGGTAATTTATGTTCAAAATAAGATTTTAGCGTTTCTCTATAGAACGGTCACCTGTCAAAAAAGGACACAGGTGTTTCTATAGAACGGACACATGTTCCTCATATATCTCATATACTAACATATCATATATCGTACAGATATGCACCATAGCGAAAGCCAGACACACGTTTCCGTTTTTCTTGCTACCGAAATCTCCCGGTATCCTACGCCCGGTACAGGGGCGTAAATCCGTAGCCGAGGAGCTGGGGATGATCGGCGATAGCCCATGCACATACTATGCACGAGGGCAGCCAATTCCCGACAATAATTTACGCACACAGCGCGGCGCGGATCGCGCACGCACGAACATCAACACACACACAACAGCACCGGGTCAGCCACACAGCACAGCACACAGTGGGCCACGCACACACACACAGGGGCACACAGCAGGCCACATATACACGACACAAACGAAACAAACAACAAACACACGGCACACACACAAAGCACAGCGTAGCATACGACTTTATAACATGTATACATACAGTGTCACAAACATGGGTCAAATTCGAGCAAACGGCGTACGTTTGGCGGCGTGCCGTACGGCCATGGGCCCAGTGCTAGGGGGGTTGCTGGGCTATGCCCGGACGCTACAGGGAAAAGTTTGAATTTATTAAAGCCATTTTGCCTGGGCAATGCTGAGGCCATATCTGCTTGGCCATTATTTTTTAGTGTCTGATACATGCTATTTCACCGCTAGACTCCCAACTGCCTACAAGTTAGGATCAAAAACACTTTTCATTGACTTATTTTAGAGAGCGCAGCACAGTTTAGGTTTACTATAGTTAATAATAGCATGTATTAAAACACAGGTAAGCAATTGCAATTTCATTCACAATTTCAGCGTGATTTTGTAGTTTTGGCAACCATACTGTTTTTAAGCTATTTGTTTAAGTCTGGAACCATGTTTCTTGAAGAGTCATTTGCATGGTGCTGGCCGTGCCTCAAAGGCACCATTGTGTTCAATTTAAATAATCCGTAAAATCTCACTTCTGCGTCACGACAGACATATTCCTCATAGTCTTGGCTGCAAAGAAGCTTGGTATTAGTTCGGGTGTGGATTGCCACTGCAGCCCGCCATAGCAACTATGTGGCTTTTGAGTAGACTATTGAGTCCTGCTGGCAGTCACTTCCTTCCTCCGTGCGCCGGCACTTGCAAAGTCTGTCTTGGCATACCTATTGCAATAGGCCATGTTTAACAGCCTGAATTGTACTGTAGGCTAGTAGCGGTTATACGCTACATTAAAAAAACTAATTTCTTCATGGGCCATTATGATTGACAGTTGAAACAATTTAACATTTCTTATCATTTTTCTTTCAGTCTTTTTTTTTGATCTGCAGGGGATATTTGTACAGTGCCATCCGCCTTTTCCCTTCAAGAGGCGGAGGGGATGCGCATGCCCCCGGCATCACCGCGCGGGGATTGTACGCCCGGGCTTTTGCTTCCGTATTAACGTGGGTATGATCACCCGTGTGATCACAATCTTGTTACAAATGTAGTTTGTAGAGCTTAAGATATATACGTGCCGCATGTTTGCTGTGTTTTTTTAATTTCGAGAATTCTCAAAGTATATTATCATATATATCAGTATTAATACACTGTATACATATATGTAATATATGTATATATGATACTTATAGTAGTATTCTGGTGTAACAACCCAGTTACAACCGCATATCCGTGTGATGGCCAATCAACGCGTAGTCTGTCGGGTCACGTGGTCAACCCATTAGCCACGACATATTTTTCCTTTTTTAAATATTTATTTTACTCCCATGATAGCCTTTGCCCCTCGTTAGGATTTTCAGGTTGCGCTAGTGTGTCTGCAATACAGGTTTTATGCATACATTGCTTACGAACTGAGGTTTGATGACAATATTATAGTCAATTACAGCTATTATAAAGTAATTTTATTTTAATTTTTATTTTAATTACCGTAATTATAAACAGATTAGTAAGAGGGAGTGGTGTAATTAGTGGTGGGCTTGGTGAATGTATTATCAGTGAACAGCGGCACTTGAGTACACGACGGACATGCGTGGTTGAAGATGAAATTGAATTTTCACACGAGGTGATATCAAATAAGGTTCATATAAATCACATCAAGGCACGTAATTGCATAGAAGAATCATGACTTTAATTTTACGCATAAGATGACGCTTGGTTTCATCATGGGAGCGTTAAATTATCACGTTCAATTTGTCTAGTTAGAGCGCGTTCGGCCGGTGGTTGTTTATGTGCACTGTCGCGTGGAATTAATCTACCTATCCACCTGCTGTGATTGTTATATGCAGCTCCAACCGATCATTATCGTGTTAAAACGTCTCCTTAACTACAGTATAATAATGCCAGTGAAAGTAATCATGAAGTGCCACAAAGTCGACATATTGGCGTAAAAACCACCAGTACTAACCTGGAATCTGTGCCGAGCCTGGGCCCCCCGGGGCAACAACAATGTACACAGTAGGATCATCGCCGCCCCTGACGATTAGGTCTTTCTCGTCTGCTCTCCTGCTCTGTCTCGTCGGTCTCTCTTGTCTGTCGTCTCGTCTCTCTCGTCCCTCTCTCTGCTTTTTTCTTTCTCCTCTCTCATCTTTCTCGTCGTTTCTCGTCTCTCATGCTCTGCTCTCGTCTCGGTCCTCTCGGCGTCGGTCTTGTCTCTCTCTCCGTTCTTTTCTTGCTCTTCTGCTCGCTCGTCGGCTTGTGTCTGGCCCGCTGCCTCTCTCTCTCGTATCTGTTTCTGCGCCTCTCCCCTCTCCTTCCCCCTCTCGTCTCGTGCTCGTTTCTCCACTCTCTCTCGACGGATCGGTCTCTCTCTCGTGTGCTTGTTCTTTGTCTTGATCTTGGTCTGTCG
>NW_014585818.1:0-1011 GCF_000485595.1 Priapulus caudatus
GTCGGACGTCGACATCAACCATCTCGCCTCGCTCGACCCACTCATGTACAAGTACGTGACCTCTGACCTCTGACCTTAGTTACTCACCTCGCCTCGCTCGACCCGCTCATGTACAAGTATGTTACCCCGCTGATGTTAGATCTGCGACCCCTGACCTTAGATACGCGACCTCAGGCTATCATGTGACCCCTGACCTTAGATTGGCTGCCTCGCGCCATTATGTCACCTCTGACATTAGATATATGACCCCACACCTTTATGTGACCTCTGAGCTTACCTCAAGCCGTCACACGTCCTTGACGTTACCTTACGTTATTGCATCTGCTGCGTTCTTGTAGGAACCTTCTGTATCTGTGTGTGTGTTGTGAGAGGTGTAGTAGGGGGGCAGCTATGTTATACATCTGCTGCGTTCTTGTAGGAACCTTCTGTATCTGTGTGTGTGTTGTGAGAGGTGTAGTAGGGGGGCAGCTATGTTATACATCTGCTGCGTTCTTGTAGGAATCTTCTCTACTTGAAGACGTGTGAGGGGGATGTGGCAGACCTCGGACTGGACTTCACCGTCGTCAATGATGAGCTGGGGGAAACCAGGGTAAGAGAAGTATGAAGAATAGAGAGAGAGAGAGAGAGAGAGAGAGAGAGAGAGAGAGNGGCTAGGGAAATTTGTGTGAGGGAGGCAGGAGAATCGGAAACTAGAAACGAAAAACCACGGTATGACAGGCAGGCAGAGGGAGTAGCAGATTACCTGTAAGGTAATAAGATGAATTACGGTAATAAGAAGGTAGAGAGAGTGAAAATCGTGCTGAAAATATATATTTCTTTGCTCTCTTGGCAGATTGAGGATCTGGTACCTGATGGTCGGGACATTCTTGTTACGGAGGCCAACCGCATCAAGTACATGCACCTGCTCGCAGATTACAAACTTAACAAACAGGTGTGTGTGTGTGTGTGTGTGTGTGTGTGTGTGTGTGTGTGTGTGTGTGTGTGTGCGTGCGTGCGTGCGTGCGTGCGTGC
>NW_014585818.1:2905-3325 GCF_000485595.1 Priapulus caudatus
ACAGGTGAGTGACGCTCGTTATACACAGGTGAGTGACGCTCGTTATATACAGGTGAGTGATGGTCGTTATACACAGGTGAGTGATGCTCGTTATACACAGGTGAGTGACGCTCGTTATACACAGGTGAGTGATGTTCGCACTCACCTGTGTATAACGAGCGTCACTCACCTGTGTATAACGAGCGTCACTCACCTGTGTATAATTGCTCGTTATACACAGGTGAGTGATGCTCGTTATACACAGGTGAGTGATGCTCGTTATACACAGGTGAGTGACGCTTGCTCGTTATATACAGGTGAGTGACGCTCGTTATACACAGGTGAGTGACGCTCGTTATACACAGGTGAGTGATGGTCGTTATACACAGGTGAGTGATGGTCGTTATACACAGGTGAGTGATGCTCGTTATACACAGGTGA
>NW_014585819.1:0-313 GCF_000485595.1 Priapulus caudatus
CTCGACGCTTCGGCAGACGTCGTCGCGACTCATGCTGCGCAGGATGGCCACCAGCTCAGTGAGGGCGCCACTGTCGCGATGACGCGCTTCCCACAGATCCAGTATCGTGTCGGTAGGGCTCGGTTTGGTCGCAAAGTAGTTGATGTACCTGTGAGAGAGAGAGGAGAGAGTTATAGAAGGGTGGGTGAGAAGGAGAGGGAGAGAGAGACAGAGACAGAGGTAGAGAGAGAGAGAGAGAGACAGAGACAGAGACAGAGGTAGAGAGAGACAGAGAGAGAGACAGAGACAGAGAAGGAGATAGAGACAGAGATAG
>NW_014585819.1:943-3324 GCF_000485595.1 Priapulus caudatus
CAACGTTCCAATCTCATTTGTGAGAACTTCAATAATGTGTTCCACTGTTGTTAGCGACAATTTCACTGTCCTGTCGTCACACGCGTGCGTGGTTCGTGAACATTTCTCGTTGTGTGTTCTGTCGTTGTTCGGTAACGTTTCAATTCTCCGCTGTCATTCGCGAACGTTTCTACGTGTTCCGTCATCGTTCTGGAACGTTTCAATTCTCCGTTGTCATTCTTAAATGTTTCTACATGTTCCGTCGTTGTTCGCGAACGCTCGCTCACCTGAACAGCTGCGTGGTGGTTTCCTGGCACGGTGCGTTCACTCCCAGTGACGTCACCACGGCGGTCGATCCAAGCCGCAGCTTCTTGGGCGTGGCCGACGGACTCTCAGTGTCTCACTCACGCTCTGTGTGCAGAGAGAGAGATGGTTAGAATTAGAGAGAGAAGGTGATGAGAGAGAGAGAGAGAGAGAGAGGGAGGGTTAGAGAGAGAAGGTGGTGCTTCATGGGCGTGGTCTTCATGACGGACTCTCACTCACGCTCTGTGCACAGAGAGAAGGTTAAAGTTAGAGAGAGAAGGTGATGAGAGAGAGGGAGAAAGAGGGGGGAGGGTTAGAGAAAGAGAGGTGATGAGAGAGAGAGAGGGTTAGAGGGAGGTGATGAGAGAGAGGGAGGGAGGGTTAGAGGGAGAAGGTGATGAGGGAGAAGGTGATGAGAGAGAGAGAGGGAGAAGGTGATGAGAGAGAGAGAGAGAGAGGGAGGGTTAGAGAGAGGTGATGAAAGAGAGGGAGGGTTAGAGGGTTAAAGGGAGAAGGTGATGAGAGTATATAGAGAGAGAGACAGCGAGAGAGAGAGACAGTGTGAGAGAGATAAGCGTATGTGAGTGTGCGTGTGTGTAAGTGAGAGAAAGAGAGAGAGAGTGAGACAGAGATAGCGAGAGAAAGAGAGATAGAGAGAGAGAGAGAGAGACAGTGAGAAAGAGAAAGAGACAGAGAGACAGAGAGAGAGAGAGACAGCGAGAGAGATAGATAGAGAGAGACAGCGAGAGAGAGAGAGACAGCGAAAGAAAGAGACAGTGAGAAAGATAGAGAGCGAGAGATAGAGAGATCCACAGCATCCTTGCCTCACCTGTCCACGTTCATGCGAGATGCTAGCAGCCTCCAGTCGTTTCCGCGGGAGTTCGGCGAATCCAGTGCGGCACAGATCTTAGTTCTCGTGCCAAGCGGAAGCCTGCGGAAAACAAGAGACCGCTGCTGTCACCAGGGGGCACTCATATTTGAGCGAAGAACTCAACTTCTTTTTAGAATTCCACATTTACGATTACATTGTCACACGTAAATGCTTAAATGTTTTCACTGTTACGCATAAACACATCATCCATTGTTATAAGTAAATATATGATTATTGTTGTTATTTATGAACATTCCAACGTTTCAATCTCATTTGTGAGAACTTCAATAATGTGTTCCACTGTTGTTCGTGACAATTTCCCTGTCCTGTCGTCACACCCGTGCGTGGTTCGTGAACATTTCTCCATGTTCTGTCGTTGTTCGGTAACGTTTCAATGCTTCGTTGTCATTCGTGAATGTTTCTATGTGTTCCGTCATCGTTCTGAAGCGTTTCAATGCTCCGTTGTCATTCGCAAACGTTTCTACGTGTTCCGTCGTTGTTCGCGAATGCTCGGTCACCTGAACAGCTGCGTGGTGGTTTCCTGGCACGGTGCGTTCACTCCCAGTGACGTCACCACGGCGGTCGATCCAAGCCGCGGCTTCTTGGGCGTGGCTGACGGGCTCTCACTCACGTTCTGTGTGCAGAGAGAGAGAAGGTTAGAATTAGAGAGATAAGGTGATGAGAGAGAGGGAGAGGTGATGAAGTGATGAGAGTGAAGAGGTGATGAGAGAAAGAGAGGTGATGAGAGAGAGGGAGGTTAGAGAGAGAAGGTGATCAGAGAGAGAGAGAGAGAGAGAGAGAGAGAGAGAGAGAGAGAGAGAGAGAGAGGGGGGGGGGTTAGAGAGAAGTGATGAAAGAGAGGGAGGGTTAGAGGGAGAAGGTGATGANGAGAGAGAGAGAGAGAGACAATGTGAGAGAGACAGTGTGAGAGAGAGGGAGGGAGGGTTAGAGGGAGAAGGTGATGAGAGAGAAGGAGGGAGGGTTAGAGGGAGAAGGTGATGAGAGAGAGGGAGGGATGGTTAGAGATAGGTGATGAGAGAGAGAGAGAGTGAGAGAGAGAGAGAGAGGGGGTTAGAGAGAGGTGATGAAAGAGAGGAAGGGTTAGACGGTTAGAAGGAGAAGGTGATGAAAGTATATAGAGAGAGAGACAGCGCGAGAGAGAGACAGTGTGACAGAGGTAAGCGTATGTGAGTGTGCGTGTGTGTAAGTGAGAGAAAGAGAGAGAGAG
>NW_014585820.1:0-3324 GCF_000485595.1 Priapulus caudatus
AGAGGGGCCAGAAAGACGATCAGAGAGAAGAGGAGCAGTGGGCGTGTAACAGGGAGAAGGGGCGTCCATGGGTCTGGACCCCCCTGCTGCGCAAGAACAACCGGCCATCTGGAGGAGGAGGGTCTAATTTCAAATTGCTCTTTTACGCAGCCTCCCTCTCCTCGCGGAGCGCTCGCAACGTTATTGGTGGTAGCGGGCTGCTAGACCACCGCCCTGGCTACAAATCCTGGTTTACACGCCCTTGGAGAGAGAGATGAGATGAACGAGAGAGAGAAGAAGAGCGGAGTGTTTACGAAAACGCGACCCGCGAAAGAGAGACGGAAGCTTCGGGTACTATGAGCAGAGAGAGAGAGAGACGCAGACGAGAATGAGGAGAGACGAGCGAGCGTAGGAGGAAAATTATATAGACAGAACGAGAGAGAGAGAGAGCAGACCAGGGAGAGAGAGAGGAGAGACGAGAGTGGAGAGGAGTGGGAAGAGAGAGTGATCGAGAGAGACGGGGAGACGGAGAGAGACGAGCAGATGAGAGAGTCCACTATGACCGGTAGTAGAAGAGGGTGGAGTTCTGTTGCATGCCACTGTGGGTCCGATTCCTTCTATGCAAGTCTTTCTGCCACCGCATTAACATGGGTGAATATTGAACTTGGCCGGACAAGGCTAATGGGGGGCGGTCTGTGGACGGGAGTTATCTCGAGGCACCGAGGCATGCTGTTAAACACACTTACAGCTTGTCATAGCGAGCTTCAACTCGCTAGGCTTTCCTACAGCATACGGCTTCTTAACAGCTAGCCCTTTCGAGGCTCAGCTAGGCTTACACGTCTAGCTTTCACTGCTAGGCCGTCTTCACAACATGCAGGCTCTATCACAGCTAGTCGTTCTCACTCAGGCGAGGCTTCAACAGTAGGCATTACATTTTCAGCGTTTGCACGGCATTCAACACAGCCTTAGGCTTCCACTTACTAGCAGACTTAGGCTTCACAACACAGAATAGGAATACTTCACACACACAATGTCTAGGTTCACAGCACAGCTAGGATTACACACACGCTAAAGTGGCTTGTCACACCACCCAAGGGGCTAGGGTTTCATCCACCACAGCCTTAGGCTTCACACAGTTCTAGACCTTCACAACACAGCTCAGGCTTACACAGCTTTAGCGTTCACACAGCTAGGCTTACATCGAAGTAGGGGTTCCACAGCTAGGATTCACACACGCCTTATTGCCTTCACACCATATGCGGCGGTCTTCATCACAGTATGGCTGTCCACATTACACTCACTGGCTTCACGACAGAGTGATTTCACACACAGCCTAGCTGTCACACCAGCTAGGCTTCACCACAGACTAGACTTGCGCCCACAGTAGGCTTCGCACACCACGTCGGACTTTCACACATCAGCGTAGGCTCTCACACAGCCTAGGATTCACACAGCGTTGGCTTCACACAGACTAGGGCCATACAAGGCTATCGAGGATTCAGCAGGATCACGCTAGGCTTCACTAACGTGTAGCGTCATCGCCCAGCTGGATTCACCAAGCCTACCGGCGTTCACACAGCTAGGATTGCACATTATATAATAACGTCGCCTGCGCAGGGCTGAACAGCGGCTTTAACTACTGAGAGCTTTCAGTCTGCTCGGGGGTAACACTATTAATCAATTCGTTCGCTTTTGACCAGTTTCGTATATCCGTATCTAATGACTAACTTGTTAACGCACAGGAGCGTGTCGCTTTAGAGAGAGAGAGAGAGCCGGCTGGCGAAACGACGAGACTTGAGAGAGGAGGAGCGAGATCGCGAGGGAAGAGAGAGAGAGAGAGAGGAGAGGTGGGGAAGGAGTTAGAGGAGAGAAATGAGAGGACAGGAGAGGAGTGGAGGGGATGCGGAGGGAGCGCGGGGAGAGCAGCAGTGAGAGCACGAAAAGTGGAGGAGAGAGAGAGAGGGGGGGGAGGAAGTTGAAAGAGGGGAGGGAGTTGAGGGGAGGAGAAAGTAGAAAAAGAACTAAACTCCTCCTTACACACACCCGGTCTTGCCACGCCACATCACGCGCTGACACAGGCAATTCCAGACACTGCACTTACCCCTCCCCCTCCCCTCCCCCCATTTCGGTGGCATTCTGTAGGAAATTCGCCACTGCCCGTCAACCGGCACACGCCAAACATAGACACGGTTCCATCTCGCAGGCCACGCGAAACGATACGGACAGTTAATCCGAGCATTTCGATATATGATATTAGTAGACGCATCACAAAACCTCGCCCAGGCGATCAGTCACTTTCTCAACTCTGCGTGCCTTAATTCCCTCAATATTCGCCTGCCCATAACAGGTTGGTTGTCTAGCAAAGCTGTCATCAGTCGTATTCTTGCATGTCTTTCCATAACAAGTTGGTCCTCTTGCCATGCTGTCACCAGTCGTATTCGTACCTGCCTTCCCATAACAAGTTGGTTCTCTTGCAATGCTGTCAACCAGTCGTATTCGTGCCTGCCTTCCCATAACAACTTGGTTCTCTTGCAATGCTGTCAACCAGTCGTAATCGTGCCTGCCTTCCCATAACAACTTGGTTCTCTTGCAATGCTGTCAACCAGTCGTAATCGTGCCTGCCTTCCCATAACAAGTTGGTTCTCTTGCAATGCTGTCAACCAGTCGTATTCGTGCCTGCCTTCCCATAACAAGTTGGTTCTCTTGCAATGCTGTCAACCAGTCGTAATCGTGCCTGCCTTCCCATAACAAGTTGGTTCTCTTGCAATACTGTCAACCAGTCGTATTCGTGCCTGCCTTACCATAACAACTTAGTTCTCTTGCAATGCTGTCGTCAATCGTTAGCGAGCACGCTGAGCCGTACAGCAAATCTCTGAGCAGGAAGTTATGAAGCCAAAGCCAAATCCCACAAACAGATCAATCCATACGCTAGGATTTCGCCATGATTTCGTGTAATCTGTAACGTTGCGCAGCTGCTGTGGTTAGGCGATTAGCAGCGTATTAAGTACTAATACAGTACTCAGAGGTTCCTAGGAATGGCGGAGGCGGGGGAGGAGGTTGCAGCAGAAGGGGGGGACATTTACTCGTCTATGCAATTTCATTATTGAGACGTTCTAAGAGCTTGTGGTTACGTGGTAGTGGTACGCGGTACAGAGACACGTTAGAATTGGTTCTACTTACACACACACACGCACACCCGCGGGCACGCACACGCACTCGCACTCGCACGCACACGCACACGCACACGCACACGCACACGCACACGACACACGCACACGCACACGCACACATACACACGCACACGCACACGCACACACACACGCACACAAATGCCGATTCATTCAA
>NW_014585821.1:0-1535 GCF_000485595.1 Priapulus caudatus
AGAGAGAGGGAGCGACAGAGAAGTGGAGAAGAAGAGAAGAGAGAATAACGAACGAGAGAGAGAGAGAGAGAGAGAGAGAGAGAGAGAGAGAGAGAGCGCGAGCGACAGAGCAGGGGAGAAGAAGAGAAGAGAGAATAGAGAACGAGAGAGAGAGAGGGAGCGACAGAGAAGTGGAGAAGAAGAGAAGAGAGAATAACGAACGAGAGAGAGAGAGCGCGAGAGAGAGAGAGAGAGAGAGCGCGAGCGACAGAGCAGTGGAGAAGAAGAGCACAGAGAATAAAGAACGAGAGAGATAGAGAGAGCGACAGAGCAGGGGAGAAGAAGAGAAGAGAGAATAAAGAATGAGAGAGAGAGAGAACGACAGAGCAGGGAAGAAGAAGAGAAGTGAGAATAAATAACGAAAGAGAGAGAGAGAGCGACAGAGCAGGGGAGAGGGAGAGAAGAGAGAATAAAGAACGAGAAAGAGAGAGAGAGAGCTACATAGCAGGGGAGAAGAAGAAAAGAGAGAATAAAGAACGAGAGAACGAGAGAGAGAGAGAGAAAGCGACAGAGCAGTGGAGAACACGAAAATAGAGAATAAAGAAAGAGAGAGAGAAAGAGAGAGGGAAAGAGCAGGGGATAACAAGAGAGGGAGAATAAAGAAAGAGAGAGATAGAAAGAACGACAGAGCAAGGGAGAAGAAGAGTAGAGAGAATAAAGAAAGAAAGAGAGAGATAGGGAGAGAGCAGGGAAGAACAAGAGAAGGGAGAATAAAGAACGAGAGAGTGAGAGAGAGCTACAGAGAAGGGGAAAATAAAAGAAGGAGAATAAAGAAAGCGAGAGAGAGAGAGATGGAAAGATCAGGAAAAAAAGAAGAGAAGGGAGAATAAAGAAAGAGAGCGAGAGAGAGCGCGCGAGCGACAGAGCAGGAAAAAAGAAGAGAACAGAGAATACAGAACGAGAGAGATAGAGAGAGCGACAGATCAGGGGAGAAGAAGAGAAGAGAGAATAGAGAACAAGAGAGAGAGGGAGCGACAGAGAAGGGGAGAAGAAGAGAAGAGAGAATAAAGAACGAGAGAGAGCGACAGAGCAGGGGAGAAGAAGAGAAGGGAGAATAAAGAAAGAGAGAGAGAGAGCGACAGATCAGGGGAGAAGAAGAGAAGATAGAATAAAAAATGAGAGAGCGAGAAGTAGAGAGCAGGGGAGAAGAAGAGAAGGGAGAATAAAGAACGAGAGAGAGAGAGAGCGAGCGAGAAAGCGACAGAGCAGTGGAGAACAAGAAAAGATAGAATAAAGAAAGAGGGAGAGAAAGAGAGGGGGAAAGAGCAGGGGAGAACAAGAGAGGGAGAATAAAGAAAGAGAGAGATAGAAAGAGCGACAGAGCAGTGGAGAAGAAGAGAAGAGAGAATAACGAACGAGAGAGAGAGAGCGACAGAGCAGGAGAGAAAAAGAGTAGAGAGAATAAAGAACGAGAGAGAGAGAGCGACAGAGCAGGGGAGAAAAAGAGTAGAGAGAATAAAGAACGAGAGAGAGAGAGCGACAGAGCAGGGGAGAAA
>NW_014585821.1:3007-3323 GCF_000485595.1 Priapulus caudatus
GAGAGAAAGAGAGAGGGAAAGAGCAGGGGAGAACAAGAGAGGGAGAATAAAGAAAGAGAGAGAGCGAGCGACAGAGCAGGGGAGAAGAATAGTAGAGAGAATTAAGAACGAGAGAAAGAGAGAGAGAGCGACAGAGCAAGGGAGAAGAAGAGAAGGGAGAATAAAGAACGAGAGAGAGAGAGAGAGCGACAGAGCAGGGGAGAAGAAGAGAAGAGAGAATAAAGAACGAGAGAGAGAGAGAGAGAGAGAGAGAGAGAGAGAGGGGAGAAGAAGAGAAGGAGAAAATAAAGAAAGAGAGAGCGAGAGCGAGAGAGCA
>NW_014585822.1:0-517 GCF_000485595.1 Priapulus caudatus
CAATGCACACACACGCACGCACGCACGCACGCACACGCACACGCACACGCACGCACGCACGCACGCACACGCACACGCACACGCACGCACGCACTCACGCACGCACGCACGCACGCACATACACACACACACACACACACACACACCCACAGAGAGAGGAGGGGGCAGCGAAAGAAGAGGGATATGCTCTATTGACTTAAACGATAGGGTTGTTTCACTCGCGCACGCGCAGCAACACGCGCCCCATCTTGAAAATATCTCATAGACTGATCCCCCTTCTCCA
The DNA here is from genome assembly GCF_000485595.1 of Priapulus caudatus. Classification (NCBI taxonomy): domain Eukaryota; kingdom Metazoa; phylum Priapulida; class Priapulimorpha; order Priapulimorphida; family Priapulidae; genus Priapulus; species Priapulus caudatus. The sequence continues at coordinate 284 of NW_014585822.1, forward strand.
GAGCACACACGCACACACACGCACGCACGCACGCACGCACACGCACACGCACACGCACGCACGCACGCACGCACGCACGCACACACACACACACACACACACGCACACGCACACGCGACACACACACACACACGCACGCACGCACGCACGCACACGCACACGCACACGCACGCACGCACGCACGCACGCACGCACACACACACACACACACACACGCACACACACACGCGCACA
>NW_014585822.1:1982-3322 GCF_000485595.1 Priapulus caudatus
CTCTCTCTCTCTCTCTCTCTCTCTCTCTCTCTCTCTCTCTCTCTCTCGCTCTCTTGTTCTTGCTCTAGCTCTCTCTCTCTCTCTCTCTTGCTCTTGCTCTAGCCCTCTCTCTCTCTCTCTCTTGCTCTTGCTCTATCCCTCTCTCTTCCTCTCTCTTCCCCTCCTCCTTTGCCTTTTCTACCAATCTATTTTCTTGAATCCACACCCATTGTACCACCGTAGTCGAAGGAAAGACATCTCTATCCGTTACAAAACAACTACTAGTAACCCCACTCGTAGCGCCACCTCAGTTCACCGACGGGCGCCGGCGGGGGTATTCGGAAGCGGCCACTACTAACCGATCTGCTTCGGTTTCCCACTCTTCCCTGCCGGGTCTCCTGCGATGGACAGCGGGATGCGCCCGTGAATAATGATGAGTAAGGGAGGAGGTCGTCTGCGCGATGCCGCCACGACAGGTGTGCGCGCTCTCTCTCTCTCTCGCTCTCTCTGTCAAGTCTACCCGCCTTCCTGCCTCTCCGACCTTCCCCGCCTCCTTCTCCTTCTCCTCCTCCTCCTCCTCCTCCTCCTCCTCATTCATTCGCATACCTCTATTCATCATCCTTCTCCACCCCTTCCTCTTCTTCACTCACCCCCTCCTCCTCCTGCTTCTCTTCTTCCTCCTCCTTCACCCCTCCTTCTTCTTCTTCTTCTTCTTCTTCTTCTCCCCCTCCTCCTCCTCCCCCTCTTCATTCTCCTCTTCTTCTTTCACCCCTCCTCCTCCTTCTTCTTCTTCTTCTCCCCCTCCTCCTCCTCCCCGTCTCCATTCTCCTCCTCCTCTTTCACCCCTCCTCCTCCTCCTCCTCCTCCTCCGCATCCTCCTCCCCCTCCTCCGCATCCTCCTCCCCCTCCTCAGCGTCCCCTCCCCCTCCTCATCGTCCCCTCCCCCACCTTCTTTACCCGCCCACCCGCGAACGCTGAGGAGGGCCCGAAAATCATTCAACTGTAGTAGGGAGCCGATGAATTCACGGACCACACGTGATGGGTGGTAGGTGGCAAGGGTAGTGGGGGTCGGAAGTGGCGACAGTGGTTGTAAGGGGGGTCGGAAAAGCCTACGATGAGGTGGGAGAGGGGGTCGGAAGAGCCTACGATACGGTGGGGGGTCGGAAGAACCTACGATGGGGTGGGGAGGAGGTGGGGTCTTGTTGCGAACTTGTCTGCCCGCGTGAAGAGCGTAGAATGGGATGGGGGTCGGAAGAGGGCGTGGCAATGTGTGCGGACCCATAAGCCCTGTGGGGTGCTGCGCGCCTCCCTCCCTTCCCCTCCCTGTTTCTCCCTCCCTACCCCTCCCTCCCCCTCCCTGC
>NW_014585823.1:0-2648 GCF_000485595.1 Priapulus caudatus
AGAGAGAGAGATAAAGAAAGAGAGAGAAAGAGAGAGAGAGAGAGAGATAAAGGAAGAGAGAGAGAGACAGATAGAGAGCGGCAGAAAAAGAAATAGTAAACGAAAGAGAGCCGAATACGCAGCTGCACAATCACACAGATCCGCGAGGGGTGGGGTGGGGGGGGGGACGGATGAAGACATCTGCACGTGGAAGAGGCCAGCAGCAGACAATGATCCCTGGCTGTGTACACGAGCGTGCGCGCGCGTGTGTTCTTCACCCAGCTCTGTGTTTTTTTTCGCGGCCGCCGCTGACGGTGTATGACCGGTAAACGCATAATACCGTACGTGTCGCCGAGGTACGTGCTGCCTGGCTATTCAGCGCAAGAAACGTTCAAATACTAGCAATCCGCAGCGCGCGTAGTGTGTGACATCCAGCACCGAAAACCGGTTCATGACCGACGCGTAATAAAATACAGAGCACGATGAATATTATATATATATCAAGAGTGCATATCTATTATGCACTCTTGATATATATATATATATTTATTTATATATATATATATATATATATATGTATAATATTCATCGTGCTCTGTATACACATACATACATACCCCACGCCGTACTAACTCAGGTGAGGCCGCGCATATTTTTCTAGTGAAATTCAACGATATTTGTATCGTCATCGTCGTCGTCGTCACCGCCGCAGCAGCGCCACAACACGCGGCCTTACGTAACGTAAACAGCGCGCGGGCTAGCGCAAGGCATATAAACACGCATGTTTTTTCGTATAATAAACACAAGCGCATTCGCAGATGACAGGCGCACACTTGCTCTGTGCGGCAGTAAAATATGTTTACTTAATACTAATATTGAAGAGCGTCGGAAAAACCGAGAAGCAATTTACCGAGACTGAATTAATCATGTGGCCGGACGGACATGTAATAAATTTTAATGTACATTATCAGTATTAACGTGAATAAAACAGGCGAAGGTTGAACGGGTGCCACCGCACGAATAAGTTAATATATCTACCTATATATTTATATATATATATATATATATACATATATATATATATTTATATATATATTGTAAGAACGCGCGCAGCCCATGAAGCATTCCGAAATCATGGTCTAAACAACTATGCTATCACGCCATATTGTGCCGTATGTAGCGATGAAGCAAAAAGGACGCATAAGAGATCAGGTGCTACTTTCATGGCATGTATATATATATATATATATTTGCAACAGCAGAGGACAGACACTGGTTAGATGGCATCGTGCGCTGCGTTACTTATAAATAATAATCGTCACTTAACACAGTTGTAATACTAATGGATTACGAGTCTATTACGAGTACTATTCGTGAAATAGTATTACTGTACTAATCGTGAATTAACACAGATGAACTGCTCCTGGATTAACACAATTGTAAACTACACACAGATGACCACATTGACAGATACCACGGTGTACAGGGCATCAGGATCAGCGCGCACCACACGACATGGATAAATTGAGCAGGTAACGGTCATCACAATAACAGACATTAATGTAAAACTCAAGGAATTAGCAGCGGAACTGATCGGGCGGAAAATGAGTTTGTACTAAGAATTAAATAGCCGAGGAGCATGCTCATTTATCCATTCGTGTGGTGCGCGCTGATCCTGATGCCCTTACACCGGTGGGTATCTGTCAATGTGGTCATCTGTGTGTAGTACAATTGTGTTAATCCAGGAGCCAGTTCATTCTCTGTGTTAATTCACGAATTAGTCATAATACATATTTCACGAATAGTATTTCTTTTTTGTTTTCTTTTTGTTTTTTTGTTTTTGTTTTCTCGTAATAGACTCGTAATCCATTAGTATTACAACTGTGTTAAGTGACGATTAGTATAACTGTGTTAATTCGCGTTAAGTGTAACTGTGTTAAATGAAGAGTAATACATCTGTATTAAGGCACGAGTAGTACAACCGTATTAAGTGACGATTAGTATACTGTTTTTATTCACGAGTATTATAACCGTGTTAATTCAGTACAATATTATTCCACGATAAGTACAACTATTTTAAGCCACGAGTAGTACCACGGTGCTAGCCCGCGATTAAAACAACTACCATATATTTCTGGCGTATTACGCAGTGTCATTCCACGATGAGTAGAACATTGTTAATCCACGGTTATATAAGCCCTGAACAGCCACATCCAGTGGTAGAAACAAACCAGAAAAAATTTTCGTGCATGATATTACACATCTATGGAATACTGGGAACTATACGTTAACCTTCGAAGGCAAATAAAATTGGAAAACGTCAGTCGATAGAAACTACGCGTTAACAATCGAATACCCAGGTCCATAAATGCTGACATCATGTACACAGATAATTAAATCCTCAAGGAGACGCCTCAGTGAATGCCAAATGTCAATATCAGAGCGCCCAAATTAGTGCTAATGATGATTATAAATATTCCCGCCAACAAATTTGTGTGAAGTAGCACAAATCTGCAAATAATAGATTTTCACATACACACCCACATACACGCACCCACACACCATACACACACACACGCACGCACGCACTCACGCACGCACGCACGCACGCACGCACGCACGCACGCACGCACGCACGCACAACGCACAACGCACACGCACACGCACAC
>NW_014585823.1:3065-3322 GCF_000485595.1 Priapulus caudatus
CACACACACACTCGCACACACACACACACACACAGCTTGGCGTGGGGCGTTTAGGGGGTGGTGGGGGGCGAAATCCAGCATTTATTTGTTATGCAATCTGCTCGGTTTGACAGCGCGCGCGGTTTTCGGCATCTGCGCCGGTGATGCGGCCGAGAGAGAGCGAGAGAGAGAGAGAGAGAAAGAGAGAGAGAGAGCGAGAGAGCGAGCGAGAGAGAGAGAGAGAGGAGGAGAGAGGCGGGAGAGAGAGAACGAAGAAA
>NW_014585824.1:0-1185 GCF_000485595.1 Priapulus caudatus
CTCTCTCTCTTTCTCTCTCTCTTTCTCTTTCTCTTTCTCTCTCTCCTTCCTCTCCCTCGTTGACCCCCTGTCAGTGTACGAGGGGTGGTGGGGGGAAGGCGTGCTCAGTGGTTATAATGAGTGGCTAATAACGCCTCTGTGTGTGTATGTGTGTACTTATACCATATACGCTCTCTCTCTCCCGTCATAAGCCCGTCCATTCATTGTGTCGCAGCGCAGGCACCACGGTGATTACAGGCTGTGATAGGTTGTGTGTGTGTGTGTGTGTGTGTGTGTGCGTGCGTGCGTTGTTTGTGTGTGTGGTTCGGCGCTGTGGTGTGTGTGGGTGTGTGTGGTGACTGTGTGGTCGTGCCTTTGCGTCGGTGCGGCTGTGCGGTGCGTGCGACAGCGTCGCGTGCTACCCCGCTGCGTGCTGCACCGTGTCCCCGTTGCGCGTGTCGTGCTGCGCGTCGTGTGAGTGTGTGTGCTCGTGCCGTGCACATTCGTTTCCGGTGCGTGTTTCGTGCGCTCGGCTCTCTCTTCTCCCTCTTTCTCCGCTTTTCTGCTCTCCCTCTTTCTCTCTCTCGTTCCCCTCTCTCTCTGCGATTCGAGAATATTTCGGACGCGTCTACACTTATAATGTCAGAATATTTCGGACAGCAACTCTCTACCCGCAGACAGATTAACGCGCTGGCAACATCACGCGATTGCATATTAGATGTTCCATGACTCGAGGCGACATGAATGTCATTCATGATGGAGATTTATCCGCGCATAACCCACGCATTTATGCGCGCCACGGCGAATAACATGTTGTTTGTCGTCCTCTTTTCTCGGTCTCTCGTTGGAAAAGTGTCTTTTGTTTTTAATAGTCGAACGCGAACTGAATTACAATGTTCTAAAGCCGGTAGGCAGCTTACGCGCTCGCAAATATTATTGCGATGGCAAAATGAATTGCGGTATTTGAAATGCGAGCAAGCATTGTAAGAGGAAGCAGTAGAGAGACGCTCCATGTGCCCGTGTCCTCTCTTCACTCTCTCACACACACACACACACACACACACACACACACACACACACACACACACACACACACACACACACACACACACACACACACACACACACACACACACACACACACACACACACACACACACACACACACACACACACACACACACACACACACACACACACACACAC
>NW_014585824.1:2452-3321 GCF_000485595.1 Priapulus caudatus
AGAGAGAGGAGAGAGAGAGAGAGAGAGAGAGAGAGAGTGTGTGTGTGTGTGTGTGTGTGTGTGTCACAGAGAGAGGAGGATTCAGGCGAGCCAGGGTGTGGGTGAGGGGGGCGAGGGAGAGGACGACATAGGGTAGGTCCTCCTGCGAGAGGACGGAGTCTTCCGTACAGGGAAAGACAACGCTGGTTAGATTTACTCTCGGTAGGGGGCGCTCTCCCCCCGTCCTCACGCTTCTCGTCGCACACCTGTGCGCATCAGGTCTCCCCGTGTCAACCCCGCGGTGACAACTATGCGAGAGACGTGTGACAGATCGGAGTGTCGCATGCGGCCGCCGGCCACGCTTCCCGTGTCACCGCTACGGGGCAGTGGCTGGTCGTCACAGACCGCAGCAGCGGGAGGGTGACAATTATGCAGGTGACATGTATGCCGGCGACATGTAAACAGGTGACAATTATTGCAGGTGACATGCATGAAAGTGACAATTACGAGCGCGGATGTTTTTTTCATGGACGTGTTTGTTAGCGGTTAGTTCCTGGATGTGATTATTTTGGGGGTCGCGATGGTAGCTAGTAGCGCATGTGGGCGTAAACATAGAGCAGCGGTAAGTATGGTCTCTCTCTCTCTCTCTCTCCCTCTCCCTCTCTCCGAGCAGACGAGATGGGGAGAGGACGAGCGGATGACCAGAGCCCAGGCGGACGAGCACGAGAGGAGATTGGAGACGCACGGCGGGAGACCGGAGACGAGCAGACCAGAGACACGCAGCCAGCAGAAAGAGATGGAGAGAGAGAGAAGCCAGATGAGAGAAGACGAGAGTAGATGAGAGAGAGAGGGCAAAGGGAGAGCAAGAGAGGGGGCACGCAGAGAGAGCA
>NW_014585825.1:0-414 GCF_000485595.1 Priapulus caudatus
GCTGCTGCTGCTGCTGCTGCTGCTACTACTACTGCTGCTGCTGCTGCCGCTGCTGCTGCTGCTACTACTACTACTGCTGCTGCTGCTGCCGCCGCTGCTGCTGCTGCCGCCGCTGCTGCCGCTGCCGCCGCTGCTGCCGCCGCGAGGCACTGTTCTTGTTATGGCTTCGCGCACAGGAGTGCAATAATGCTCGCCTGATCTTGTTTATTGTTGATGCTCTGCTAGTACTGCGCAGGGCTTCAGCGCGCTCGCTGCTGCTGCTACCAATACTACTGCTGCTGCTGCTGCTACCAGTACTACTGCTGCTGCTGCATCACTGCGCCGTGACCACGTACGCTCGCGTCGTAAACACTACAACCCCCACCCCCACCCCCACCCCACCCCCCCCACGCCTGCCATGCCTGCAGTACCTCA
>NW_014585825.1:1831-3321 GCF_000485595.1 Priapulus caudatus
TGCGGCTGCTGCTCCTGCTGCTACTGCTACGGCTACTGCTGCTGCCGCTGCTGCTACTGCTACTGCTGCTGCCGCCGCTGCTGCTGCTGCCGCCGCTGCTGCTGCTGCTGCTGCTACTGCTGCTGCTGCTGCTGCGCCTGCTGCTGCTGCTGCTGCTGCTGCTGCTACTGCTACGGCTACTGCTGCTGCCGCTGCTGCTACTGCTACTGCTGCTGCCGCCGCTGCTGCTGCTGCCGCCGCTGCTGCTGCTGCTGCCGCTGCCGCCGCTGCTGTTGCCGCTGCTGCTGCTACTGCCGCCGCTGCCGCTACTGCCGCTGCCACAGTTTACGCGACTCTGACACAAATCGGCGACGGAAACACATTCCAGATACTGCAGCGGCCACAACAGCGCTAGCAGTGTATCCTTCCTTTCTCCCCAGCCTCATCCATAGCTTCCTCTCCCACCTCTCTCTCTCTCTCATGTCGTGTTGTCAACAAAATCGTCTCCCGGACAACGACGACGACGACGACGACGACGACGACGACGCGACGGACCAGACGACGATTATGAAGATGATGCATGCATGAGTGGATGGATGGATGGATCTCCTCCTCCTCCCCTCATCACCTCCCCCACTCCGCCGTGCAACCGCTCCTTTCTCCTCCTCCTCATCCCCCTCTTCACCTCCGTACCCTCCCCCTCCTCATCTCATGCCTCCTCCTCCTCCTTGCTCCTCCTCCTCTTTCCCTCATCACCTCCCCCTTTCCTCGCTCTTTCTCCTCTCTCCTTCTCCTCCTCCTCCCTCAAGCACGCGCCTCCCCCTCCCCGCTCCTCCTCCTCCTCCTCTCCTCCCCCTCATTACTCCGCCCGTCTCCTCCTCATTGCCTCCTCCTCCTTCCTCCGCTCCACCCCCCTCGTTCCCTCCTCCCCTCCTCCCCTCATCACCCCTCCGCCCTCGCCCTCCCCTCCTCCTCCTCCCTCCTCCGCCTGCATCACGCCCTACCGCCCTCGCCCTCCTGCCTCCCTGCCTTTCCCTTATCACCTCCCCTCCCCCCTCCCCCTTTCCCTCCTCCTGCATCCTCCTCTGCACCTTCTCCTCTTCGCTCGCTCCTCCTGCCTCGCCTCCATGGCACCTCCGCCTCCTCCTCCTCCTCCTGCCTCGCACTCCTCCTCCTCCTCTCACTTCCACGCTCCTGCCTCCTCCTCCTCCGCGCCTCATGCACCTCCCGTCCTCCTCTCCTCGGCTCCGCTCATCCACCTCCCCCTCCTCCTCCCCTCATTATCTCCCCTCCTCTTCGCATCCTCCCCTACTTCCTCCCCTCAGCACCCTCCTCCTCTCTCCTCGCCTCCTGCCTCCACCTCCTGCTCCTCCCATCCTCTCCTTCCTAGGCTCCTTCCCCTCCTCCTCAGCGCCTCGAGTCACGTTCCCCCACCTCCTCCTCCTCCTCTACCTGCCATCCTCCAGCCTCCTGCTCCTCCTCCCTCCTGCCTCCTAAGCTTCCTCCGTCCT
>NW_014585826.1:0-492 GCF_000485595.1 Priapulus caudatus
GCCACCAATCGGTACAGTCATTAATACGCCAACCGCAAGGGCGAGGATAAAGAAGAGGGTCAATGTGCCCATGCCGTAATCGGTGCCGCTGAATGCGAGGTAAAGACCAATCATCAGCGTGACGAGAAACACGAACAAGTTCACCCATTGTTGATTTGGGAAGCGGTGAGTTTTCAACATAAGACCTTGCAGCTTAGCAAAGGCTATCATTGAGCCAGAGAAAGCCACGGTTCCGATCAGCGCACCTGAAACTGCTAAGATTTGCAGTGTGGTGTTCATCTCCTTTTGTTGCATGAGAACCACCGCTGCAATAGCGGCGGCGGCACCGCCACCCATGCCATTATAGAGCGCGATCATTTGTGGCATATCGGTCATGGCCACTTTTTTTCCTGTTACCCAGGCAATGGCACCACCAATGAAAATAGCCAGTGTCATCCAGAAATAGTTATGATCGATGGCAGGGTGGAAATAAGTGATGAGGGTGGCGAGTAC
>NW_014585826.1:1492-3320 GCF_000485595.1 Priapulus caudatus
AGGGTGGCGAGTACCATGCCCACGCCTGCCCAGATAATCCCGCGACGTGCCGTTACGGGAGAACTCATTTGTTTTAAGCCGAGAATAAATAAGATCGCGGCGACGAAATAAGATGTATCAACCATAAAGCTCATTATTTCTTACCTCCGCTACTTTTAAACATTTCTAACATGCGTTCTGTTACAACATAGCCGCCTACCGCATTTCCAGCAGCGAGGATAACGGCAATAAAGCCGACAAAGGTTTGCATGCCTGTTTCAGCATGACCCATAGCAACCATAGCGCCGACTAGCACGATACCGTGGACAAAATTAGAGCCGGACATTAAAGGTGTATGCAAAATAACAGGCACCTTTGAGATGATTTCATAGCCAGTAAATGCGGCTAGCATGAAGATATAGAGTGCGACAAAACCTTCCATTATGATGCTCCTTCAACTAGTTGGCGGGTGGGTTCATGCATGATTTTACCTTCATGCGTTAGCAATGCGCCTGCAATGACTTCATCGGTAAAATCAGGTGCAAACTCAGCTGCATCATTAAACATGGGGGTAATAAAATTGAGTAAATTCTTGGCGTACATTTCACTGGCATGTGCCGCCACTTGGCTTGCTACATTTAATGGTGCGTGAATGATAACGCCATTATCGGTAGTAATTGTTGCATTAGGCTGAGTAAGAGTACAGTTGCCACCCCCTTCTGCGGCTAAATCAATAATTACTGCGCCTGACTTCATGCCCGCAACGGTTGTTTCGGGGATAATTTTAGGTGAAGGACGACCCGGAACAGCCGCCGTCGTAATCAATACATCTGCTTTAGCAATATATTCAGCCAGCTCTTCTTGCTGTTGTATTTTCTCGTCCTCGGTCAATTCGCGTGCATAACCACCTTCACCAGCTGCCGATATTTTAAGCTCAATCGCTTTGGCACCGAGCGATTTAATCTGCTCAACCGTTTCAGGGCGAACATCATACGCTTCAACCATTGCACCTAAACGCTTTGCGGTAGCAATTGCCTGTAAACCAGCTACGCCTGCACCAATTACAATGACTTTAGCAGGGCGGATGGTGCCAGCCGCTGTGGTGAGCATGGGGAAAAAGCGCACCGAAAGGTCTGCTCCCATAATGGCTGCTTTATAGCCTGCAATGGCGGCTTGTGAAGATAAGACATCCATTGATTGTGCACGAGAAATACGCGGGATCAACTCCATTGCATAACTAGTGATTTTTTTTCTTGTAGTTTTTTTACTAAATCAAGATGATTGTGTGCTTGCAAAATAGCCATCAAAGTACTGCTTTCTCGCATTAGCTCAACTTCAGCAAGTGTAGGTGCTTGAACCCGAAAGATAATATCTGATTTGCTAGCAAGCTCTGTAGCAGAAGCGGCAATAGTGGCACCTGAAAAATGACTATCGGGAATATGAGCCCCTGCTCCCGCGCCCGTTTCAATGACAACTTCGGCACCTAACTTGCTTAAACGAGTAATCACACTAGGTTCTATCGCAACGCGACGTTCGCCTTCTGCGGACTCTTTTGGTACCCCTATACTGATTGGCATTATATTGAATTCTCCTTAGCTGTCTTCAGACAAAAATGAGACAAAATTTTGATAACCGCTAATGTTAACAGAGCATGTATGAAAAGGGGAATATTTCGCTGAAAATAGTAGGCTGCACCTCGTTTGTCGGGCACGACTATCTGGCACACTAAATGCACCAGATAGCCTCACAATTGGCAGCTGTTTTAACTTTTTATCATCAAAAATAAACGGATGGACTCAGTCGCTATGGTATCAACTTCTTGGGTGTCATAGCATATTCAATGAGTTTG
>NW_014585827.1:0-637 GCF_000485595.1 Priapulus caudatus
CTTTCTCGCACTCAGTTTCTTTCCCTCGCCCTCTCTCTCTCTCTCTCTCTCTCTCTCTCTCTCTCTCTCTCTCTCTCTCTCTTTCTACCTCTATCTCTATCTCTCCTTCCCCACCTTTCTCCCTCTATCTCTCATTATTACCCTCCGACGCCTGTGAGCTGAAAATATTGTGATGCTCACCGTCCGTCGCCATTGTTGTCGCAGCGTCGGCCATTTCTGTTTTGCTTATATATTTCATTTTCCCATGACTATCATCGTCGCAAAACAGCAGCGTGACGCTTTATTGTCTGACGATGTTGTTTCTCTTCCGATTTCGCTCGCATGTCAATCATCGATCCATACATATCTATGGATGTATAAGGAGGTCGCCCTGCTCTGTCCCCGGCTTGGTGGGGGGGGGAATGAGCCTGCATGCATGCAAGCGCGCATTCAATTATTACTATCAAGAGTGATTAACAATAGATTCTATAATAGATAATAGATAATATATCTATTATTATTCACTCGTTTTATTAATACTAATAATAGCACTATCTATGCCTCGATCTTCGCTTATTACTACAGAAAACATGCGATTAAACCGGATGTACGAACGTTCGAAAAATAAACATGTTGTCGATTCTCTGCGGCAGCCATT
>NW_014585827.1:2154-3320 GCF_000485595.1 Priapulus caudatus
GCGTGCGTGCGTGCGTGCGCGTCGTGTGTGTGTGTGTGTGTGTGTGTGTGTGTGTGTGTGTGTGTGTGTGTGCGTGTGTGTGTGTGTGTGTAACAGTGCAGAATGATTGTGATATTTGCCGGGTGCGACGTAATGGTGAAATTGACTCCTGGTCTGTGTTGATGCTAGCAACCGCTGCCTGCTCTAATCCCGCTTAAATTGTTGAATCGCTTAGCCACAAATGTACAAAAGCTGCACTTTAAATGAACACGACCACCAGTATAAACATGCCAGATTTCCGAAGCTAATTCGCCTGCACGGAGGGAGAGACGGACGAAAACCGTGTAATGCAATCCACTTCAGTGCCACGGCGAGAATAAATCCGTTAAGCGATCAATTATTTTTATTGGGCAGTGCAATATTTGTTGTGTCATCTTGTTAGTCTGCCTGTCGCTGGTAACTACTGTATTGACGATGAGGCGTGGAGATGGTAGACTCTAACTGGCGCTGCCGACCGCCTGCCCAGTAAACCATGCGTGCTATGTGTAGTATACGTCAAACTTTTCTCTCTATTATCTCTCATTATTAGCTCCTGGTAATATCACACTTGGCGAGAAATCACTCATGCTGTCCTCCAAGTTAAAATACTGGTCGCCGGCCAGCAACTTCTAAAAACCTTCCTTAGTTATTGCCGTCCACTCTAATAACGCTCACGTGGAGTTATAGTATAATATAAAGAAAGAAATCGCTGCGTTAATTGTCTTGTGAGCCAATAAACTGACGTGTGAAGTGCCGGCGGTCGGCCTCTGCCGCATTACTCCTGAGTTACCGACTAATAAGGTGGCCGAGTCAGCCATCGAGTAAATCAAACAAGGAGCATGCAGGCACGGGCGCACCGCGCAGGACTTAGTTCGCTAATTCCCGTAGTTATCTCTTCTGTAGATGAGTGCTATACTACTGATCCATGTCGCTGTGTGTGTGTGTGTGTGTGTGTGTGTGTGTGTGTGTGTGTGTGTGTGTGTGTGTGTGTGTGTGTGCGGTGTGTGTGTGTGTGTGTGTGTGTGTGTGTGTGTGTGTGTGTAGTGTGCTGCGCCGCGTGTAATAGTGTGTGCGCGCGCAGCGAATGTGTGCGTGTGTGCCATGTGCAATCGCGGCTCGCTTTCACGGACGTGTGTGAGCTGTTGTCG
>NW_014585828.1:0-2359 GCF_000485595.1 Priapulus caudatus
ATATATATATATATATAAAGAAATGGCCGGTCAGCGTAGTAGTAAGTTATTGAACGCGGCCTCGTCACAGCCATTATCTGTATCTGCTGTTACGTTAAACGTGAGATCGTGCACATGCATTCGCCTTGTTATTGCGTGCATGCAGCGTCCGCGCCGTCTACTCGGTAGTACGCGGTATTCCCATTGTGAAACTCATCTAACCGCATGAAAATTGATCGTGCGAAATGAAACATGCCACCGCCGTGTTGACATATTACGGTTAGATATATCTTATAGTGTGCCCCATGCGTGATTAGATTTCTTCGTAGAATTCCAGCAGTAACGACATTGCGGTGACATGCCGCGGCAGACGACCCGTCGCCCAGTGTATGTTATACATTTGTCAGTTTGCCCTTGAAATTTGTTTGATATCAGCGGCCAAGGTTAGAAGCGGAGGTGCATACAACGCATACAGTGGATTTCAATGCGCGTTAAGCACACATACACACACACATACACGCACGCACGCATACACACGCATGCACGCATACACACACAAACACACACACACACACACACACACACACACAACACACAACACACACACACATACACACACGCACATACACACACACACACACACACATACACAACACACACACGCACATACACACACGCACATACACACACACACACACACACATACACAACACACACGAGCACACACAATAATATTATTGATAATATTATATGATAATATTATCAAATATAGAACTGTGATAGATATATGTAATATAGATGTAAAGGAATAAATTTATAAATACATGGACTGAGAAATGTTTATTTAGATCGAGTAATATCTAAGTGTATATTTAAGGGCATTAGTACTAATATCTTTTCTAGGGCAAGGTTACATAGTTTTAATATTAATATATAAGTTATAATAGGGTATATATAGGCACTACACAACAAGGCACGCGCCGCGCACCACACGCGACACACCATACACACACACAGCCACACACACATCAAGGTGTGGAACACACACACAACACGACATACACAAACACACACCACGCCCGGGGGGGCGGCCGCAGGATCGGGGTGGAGGCGTAGGCCCTACTAGCCTACCTTGCATCATTAACATTGTTCACGACCTATCATTACGACAGACACTAACAATATCATCATGCGGGGCGGAGGCAGGGGAGCGCGGGACATGCTTACGACATTCTTTACGACAACCGTACAATCATCGGGGGGGGGCGGGGTTCAAACTACCCCTGACCACACCGCCCGGAGCGACTCACTGACCTGAGCAATAGCAGTCGTGGCACTGAAGCAGGCACCAGCCATCATCGGCGGGCGCCTGCCTGCGACTGGTTGCACGCGCGATCCACGCAGCGCGGATCCGTGCCGTCTGTTCGCTGGGGAGGGGCACACATCTACGTGTTGTTACCTTTCTCTCGTTTTCCTGCTCGGGTCCGGGGGGGGTCCGGGGGGGGGGGGGGGGGGGGGCGGGGAGGGGGGGGGGCGGGGGGGGGGGGGGGGGGGTTGTTTCTCTTCAACCACACATATTATATAATAATATATATATTATTTATTATATTATCTTACACATACTACTGAAACAACACAAAAAAAATAAAAAAAAAACCCACACACACACACACACCACACAGCCACACACACACAAACACACACAACACGACATACACGACAAACACACACATGGCCACACACACACGCACAATACACGCGCCAGCACACACAAGCGAGGGGGCGACACAGCGAGCACGAGGCAGCACCAGGGGGGGGCCGCGGGGGGGGGGGGGGCCAGCGAAGAGCACACACGACACACACAGCACACACACAAGGCGAATTCCATCCATCTGTGCTTACCTATAATTGTCTGTACGGCTTTGATGAGAGAGCGCAGAAAAAAGCTGCACAAGCTAAGAAGCTTGCCGTACAAGTCGCGCACGGCGATCCAGAAATCACTTCTCACTCCCCCCAGCGGCTCTCGCATCTGATCCCCCTTCTGGTGACTTCTTTCTCGCCTCTCCTCTCTGCTCTCTCCTATCGGCCATTCGGCCCGGGTCTTCTATTATCTCACGTCTTGCATTCCGCGGCGGCGGGGTCCCAATAATATATCTTCTGTGTTGGTGCCGACGGCGCGGCCCGCCAGATCATCGCATTCCGATCCATCATCTGCATGCATCCCCGTCCGTCGTCCCGTCCGTCCGTCCGTCGTCCGTCCGATGCCATCATGCAAAAAAAACACCACACGACACCCGACCACCCGCCGCTCCATTACCCCTACGGGCCATCGCCATTCCAATTCATCATCATATCCGGGAGCCATTCCCATGGGCGCCCA
>NW_014585828.1:2384-3319 GCF_000485595.1 Priapulus caudatus
TATATATAGTATATATATATATATATATATATATATATATATATATATATATATATATATATATATATATATATACAAGAGTAACAGCTTTAGCGCGGGCTCAATATAAGAGACAATTACGAATCGACGCGAACGACGACTTATGAGTCGGATGAGATTTCAGCGTTTAGTCTTCTGTACTGAATTCAGACGCTCGGAAGATATGCTTTCTTCAACATTAGAATCTGATTTTTCTAGAGTCTGGCACTAGAATCTTCGGTTGACATTCAAGCAAATTTCAACTCGCCAAATTGCCCCGTCGAAACGGCATTAATTTCATCGGAAATAAATCCGTTGTTGTCTGTCTGCAGATGTCGCAGCAGCGGTGGAGCGCACGTTACGAGCGCGATAGCAACCGACTGCACGTCGGGAGTCGAAATGAGGCGAAGTTAGCGACGAATCAATGAGGCTATTGCCATTTCGTCGGCGCGCAGAACGCGATAAATTAATGCCTTCTTCACAATACGCCATTCCCGTATCCGCCAGAGACGACATGCGCGAACGACAATGAGATGCCTCGCGGGAGAGAATATTCGTTAATCTCTCACAGAGCTTTCATCGGTCGGAAGCTATGCCACGCGAACAGAAAGAGTTTTATCGAGTGCTGCATTTTAGTTCTGGTTCGTGTGGTGTTGTGAGCGTAGCGTGTGGGCACATCTCTGTATAAGTGGCGTGCGGTCAGAACCCGTGGGAGTTGTGATGCTTAGCGAGATAGGGGGAAATGACGATTTCCTATGGGATTCGAAAATACACACCATGTACAGCACACACGCGTACGCACAGACACACACACACCGGCACACACACACACACACACACACCGGCACACACACACACACACCGCACACACACACACACACACACACACACACACACACACACACACACACACACAC
>NW_014585829.1:0-1561 GCF_000485595.1 Priapulus caudatus
ATCATCTCTCTCTCTCTCTCTCTCTCTCTCTCTCTCTCTCTCTCTCTCTCTCTCTCTCTCTATCTCTATCTTTTTCTATCTCTCTGTCTGTCTGTCTGTCTGTCTCTTTTTCTCCATTTTTCTCTTTCGCTCTCTCTATCTCCCCAGCGTCATCACAGCGTCTGCGGCAGCGTCATTACAGCGTCTGTGGTAGCATTATCACAGCGTCACGCAGACGCTGTCGCAGACGCTGTAATGACGCTGTGATAATGCTACCACAGACGCTGTAATGACGCTGCCGCAGACGCTGTGATGACGCTGTGATAATGCTACCACAGACGCTGTAATGACGCTGCCGCAGACACTGTAACGCAAAAGAAATTGCGGAGCTTAAATACGTGAAAACCCCCTTCCCTGTTTGCTCACCCGAGTGGCGCGGAGTCTACCGACTCATGGAATCAATCTGCTCACAATGGGCGTACGTATATATATATAGGAATAGGCGTCATTTCTACAGACAGAATTTTCGCTGTAGTGAAGGCGGTCGGTTCTTAGTAGAAGTAGATCTAGGAGTTCCGTCAATACGCCTGGTTAGCGTGAGATCTCTCTGTAGAGACGCGGTGAGGCTCGGGAGGGAATCCGGCCTCTAGTCGCCGACTAAGCGCGCATGCGCGCCGCAAATTTCCGGTTAATTCGCGTCTCACTATATTGAGATTATCGTCATGTTTCGACATTAATTAGCTTGCCAGACCAGACGCTGTAATGACGCTGTAATGACGCTACAACAGACGCTGTAATGACGCTACTACAGCCGTTGTAATGACGCTGCCGCAGACGCTGTGAGGACGCTGTAGCGGGACTTTCTCTGAAATTCAGCTAAATTATAACGCAAATGAGCGAGTCGCGTGCAGACAAAGACGGTTGGCAGCTTGAGTAAGATGAGGGGGTTAGCGGGAGTCTCTGCTGCTCACTGATAACACGCACACGCAGGGCTAGTACACAGCGTAGATTTGTGAAGCCAGTCTGGCAGTTTCTCCATCTGTGCAGGCTACACTCGACCTCAATGACGACGTGTTGAAAGTATTAGAGAACGCACATACACACATGCACACGCACGCGCACGCGCACACGCACACGCACGCACGCACATACACACATACACAACACACACGCACGCACGCACGTACATACACACATACACAACACACACGCATGCGCACGCGCGTACATACACACATACACACACGCACTCACTCACGCACGCACACGCACACGCACGCACGCAGCCACACACTCACACTCGCACACAGACGTACGCACGCACATGCACGCACGCACGCCCATACACACACGCACTCACGCAGGCACTCGCTCGTGAGCAATCAGGAATGGCGGGAATTATGCGGGTGTAAATTGTCTGGAGCGCTGTTAATCAAAGAACTAATATCCGCAGGGATGCCGCCGTCCAATCTTATATTATATTATTCATGCGGTTATGTATTTTTTAGAAACAGGATAGATAGATAGAGCGATAGATAGATAGATAGATAAATAGACAGATAGATAAATAGATAGATAAATA
>NW_014585829.1:2921-3319 GCF_000485595.1 Priapulus caudatus
TGTATACATGTATACATGTATAGCGTGTATACATGTATACATGTATAGCGTGTATACATGTATAGCGTGTATACATGTATACATGTATAGCGTGTATACATGTTTACATGTATAGCGTGTATACATGTATACATGTATAGCGTGTATAGATGTATACATGTATAGCGTGTATACATGTATACATGTATAGCGTGTATACATGTATACATGTATAGCGTGTATACATGTATACATGTATACATGTATAGCGTGTATACATGTATACATGTATAGCGTGTATACATGTATACATGTATAGCGTGTATAGATGTATACATGTATAGCGTGTATACATGTATACATGTATAGCGTGTATACATGTATACATGTATACATGTATAGCGTGTATACATGTATAC
>NW_014585830.1:0-1904 GCF_000485595.1 Priapulus caudatus
CTCTCTCTCTCTCTCTCTCTCTCTCTCTCTCTCTCTCTCTCTCTCTCTCTCTCTCTCTCTCTCTCTCTCTCTCTCTATCTCTGATATATATACCCCGTAACCCCGACCTGCCCCGTGCATGTGGCAGCGCCCCCTAGGGCCCCCCAGAGAATTGACGAACAAACACACACACCGCTGTCTGCGTCTGTTGTGCGATGCGGTCGCCATGACGACGGCGACACAGCTATCCGCGTGTTAACTCGGCCCCGCGCCGTCGCAGCATGCATTAACACGGAGGATGCGGGAGCACGCAGCTTCCATCCCTCCCTTCTTCAGCTTCAGCTTCAGCTGCTGCACGCACGCACGCACGCGCGCACACACGCACACACGCACGCACGCACGCACGCACGCACGCACGCGCACACTCACGACCCCTTACCGACGACGACGGCGAGGCGACGACGAGGTAAAGTTCTCGGATGTCCGGAAATTCGTATTCAGATTCCGCTGCGATTCTCGTCCGCTTTACATCTCGTCGCTTTTGATCGGGGAAGCGTCGTGGGGTGTCTGCCGCTGTTGTCTTGGCAACCTCGCTCGCACGGACGGGTGGGGGGGGGAGTTGTTGGGTGCTCAGTTTTTCTGCACTTATACTAAGGAAATGAGGCATGTGGGCCGTGGGCCGTGGGCCGTGATGCAATTATTTCCCGTTATGTAATCCTAACCTTCGTCGTTGTTCTCCCGTTCCTCTCTTCTCGTCATCCTCCTCTTCCCCCTCCTCCTCTTCTTCGTCTTCCTCTTCGTCCTTCTTTATTCTTTCCCCTTCCCCATCCTCTCCCTCCTCCCCTTCTTTGTCTCCTTCTCCTCCTCCTTTCCTTCCTGTTTTTCTTCCTCCTCCACCCGTCCTTCTCCTCTCTCCTCTTCCTCATCCTCTCCCTCCCCCTTCCCCGTTCTCCTCCGCCGTCTCTTCCTTCTCCTCCTCCTCCACCTCCTCCACCTCCTCATCGTCCTTCTCCTCTCTCCCCTTTCCCACCCTCCTCCCTCCTCCCCCTCCCCCGTCTCCCACGCGTTGTGCGTGTGTCACCCGCCCATTCATCGTTACCCGCGAGCGTTAGAGTTGTTGACTTTTCATTTTGCGCGCGCGCGTCCCCCACCCCTACCCCATAGCCACACCCTAATCCCCCACCCCCACCCCACCCCAGGTTTTTTTTACCGGCTTTGCGACAATAGATTCACACTCCCCGCCCTAACCCCAAATCCCACCCCCACCCTGGTTTTTTTACCGTGCTAGCGACAATTGATTCACCCCCACCCCCTGACCTCCACCCCCACCCACGCCGGGTTTTTTTTACCGTGCTAGCGACAATAGATTCGCATCTCTCTCTCTCGCGTGTGTACGTATGAGGAGGGTGGGGGTCGTGGGGTGGAGGAGAGAAGGGGGAGGAGAGAAGAGAGAGGGTGAGGAAAGGGAGAGAGGAGAAGGACGAGAAGAAGCAGAAGGGAGGAAGGGGAGGAGGAGGTCGCAGCTGTGGTGTGGCGTGTAGAAGCCCGCGTCTCCCCACCACACTGAGGGGGAGGAGGGTCGTGGAGAGGAGAAGGGGGAAGGAGAAGGAAGGGGAGGAGGGGAAGGTCGCAGCTGTGGTGTGGCGTGTGGGAGTGGCTTTGTTGTGAGTTGTTTTGCGTTGCTTTGCAATTCATGTGTAACGGCGGCTCTGCGGCACAAAGACTCGATGCGATCATGAAGTGCCGTGTTTAGGGTTGATTCGCCTGCAAAATTTATTTATTAGGGCACGCCGCCGCCGCCAGACAGGGAGAGAGAGGGGGAGAAAGAGGAGAGAGAGGGTGGAGAGAGAGAGAGAGAGAGAGAGAGAGAGAGAGAGAGTGGGAGAGGGGGGGTAGAGAGGGTGAGAAAGATAGAGAAAGAGAGA
>NW_014585830.1:1914-3318 GCF_000485595.1 Priapulus caudatus
AGAGAGAGAGAGAAAGGGAGACAGAGGGACAGACACACACAGAGAGAGAGAGAGAGAGGGAGAGAAAGGGAGACAGAGGGACAGACACAGACAGAGAGAGAACGCTATTACGCCCAGCTGACGGGAGACACCTGCAGCGCTGTCACCAACACTTAGACTCTCCCCTTCCTTCCTGCTCTCCCCCACAGACAGCCAGCCAGCCAGCCAGCACAGATGTCGCGACCTCAACCAACACAACAGAGTAATTCCTCTTCACCTCCCACTTTACGACAGCGCACTGACGCCAATAAACCCAGCAGGGGGCGCCTCCGCTGCGTATGCCGTGTAGCGACGTCGTAAACCCAGCAGGGGGCGCCTCCGCCGCGTACGTCGCTTACACGCGTCGTAAACCCAGCAGGGGGCGCCTTCGTCACAGCTCGATAGTTTCTCTTCAGCCGGTCGGTCAGATCGCGGATGTCGCGTCGTAAACCCAGCAGGGGGCGCTGCTGGTGCGGGAGAGGATGAGAAGTCGTTTGTTCTCGGCGGTTGTAAAACAACTCCTTCTCATCGAGGGTCTAGAGCGAGGACCCAAGTACCACGAAGGGGGAAGGGTGGTCGAAGGGGAGAAGAGTAAGTGAGAGGAGGTGGAGAGGGAGGGCTAGGTGGGCGGGAGTCGAAAGAAGAATAGGGGATGATAGGGAGATGTAGTCTTCCTTCCTACCCCTCCTCCCTCTCCCTTTTTCATCCTCCTCCTTCCTCCTCCCCTCCTCCCTCTCCCTTTTCCATCCTCCTCCCTCCTCCTCCCCTCCTCCCTCTCCCTTTTCCATCCTCCTCCCTCCTCCTCCCCTCCTCCTTCTCCCTTTTCCATCCTCCTCCCTTCTCCTCCACTCCTCCCTCCTCTCTCCTTCCCTCCTCCCAATTTAGAGCGAGGACCCAAGTACTACGAAGGGAGAGGGAAGTGGGGAGAGGGGGAGAGAGTGAGGGAGGGGTACGGAAGGTCGAAGGGGAGAAGAAGGAGAGAGGGAGGGGAGGGGTAGGGATACGGGAGACGTAAGGGAAGGAGGAGGAGAAAAAAGAAGAGTTGGGGGACGGGAGTCGAAAGAGGAACAGGGGATGATAGGGAGATGTAGCCTTCATTCCTACCCCTCCTCCCTCTCCCTTTTCCATCCTCCTCCCTCCTCTCTCCTCCCCTCCTCCCTTCCAAGCCTCCTGTCCCCCTCTTCCCCGTGACCGCCACATTAAAGGTGGAGTAATAAAAGGTGTACACGTCGTATTAGGATTATGAGGGGAATTCGGGAGAGAAACAAATTAGAAAGTGAAATCCTTTCTATGGCAAGCATCGTGATTGGAATCTCCCTATCTCTCTCTCTCTCTCTCTCTCTCTCTCTCTCTCGCTCTCTCTCTCTCTCTCTCCCTCTCTCTCTT
>NW_014585831.1:0-1327 GCF_000485595.1 Priapulus caudatus
TGTGTGTGTGTGTGTGTGTGTGTGTGTGTGTGTGTGTGTGTGTGTGTGTGTGTGTGTGTGTGTGTGTGTGTGTGTTCTCATAACTCCATAATGCTAGCTCTCTGCCCGTCTGTCTCTCTCTCTCTCGTTCTCTCGCTTTCTCGATCTCTCTTCATTCCTTTCTCTCTCTTTCTCTCTTTCTTCTATCCCTCTTTCTATCGTTCTTTTCAGGGACAGAGAGAGAGAGAGAGAGACATGCCGACAAAGCCATTAGAGCCTCGAAATGACGTCACAATGCTTCAAAAACAATTACGTTCCCGTAAAAAAATCTTTTCTCTATGTGAACGAGTTTCCATACGTACACATGGTTACATACGGAACACATATAGCATATGTATATATATCATGATCATAATATGAGAAGATAGATAGTATATAGTTATGATACTAGGTATAGGATATATATATATATATATACATGTATATATATAGTAGCCTGTCAGATATAACGAGTAAGTTAAAGTGCTATTACTTACTCGCCGCTTGCATGTCACTGGTGTTTGAACTACCGCGAAACTCTAGAATCTCGCGTAGTTTTATATATATAAAAAACATTTGCAGAGAAATCACGAGTGCAAAGAGAGCGGTGTTCATTTCAGTTTTCATTTGCTGTTTCTCGTCATGATTTCTGTACGCTTTCAAATCTGTTATTATTCACGTTTCGTGTTGCTTTTCATCTGACCGAGTATAATATGCTGCACTTTAATTCATACACGTTCTTTGTTGTTATTTTTTAGTCCAATTTATACACGTTCTTTGTTGTTATTTTTTAGTCCAATTTATACACGTTCTTTGTTGTTATTTTTTAGTCTAATTTATACAAACGTTCTTTTTGCTATTTCGCAGTCCAATTTATATACGTTCTTTTCTGCTATTTCTCCGTCGAACCCTAGATTTATTCTCTTCCTTTTTGTATGGTAGTCTTATTACTCATAGAAGCATTTGGAGAAATACTTTACGGCGTGTATTGTAGCTGTAATTTAAGCTATAATAATATTATGAATGTCCTAGATTATTTTTTTTAAATATGAATGTCATAGATTTCCCTTCGTCACACATCGTTTACATTATTAAACAATAACATTAACTAATGTTTATCTATATTACCGTGAAGTACTTTATATATATATATATATAATATTATTTTGATTATATAATCGAATATATTATAATAATTCGTTGTAATGATTAATTCATATTTAGTATCAAATTTTATATTTAGTATCAGGTGTATAGCATCACTTTATAATACTGCCAATCGATTTATATTACATTGTATATATATATA
>NW_014585831.1:2877-3317 GCF_000485595.1 Priapulus caudatus
CATGTGTGTGTGCGTGCGTGTGTGCGTGCGTGCATGTGTGTGTGCGTGCGTGCGTGTGTGAATAGACATATATTGCGAGAGAGAGAGAAGGTGTGTGTGTATGTAGCGAAGGGGTTGCACCGGTAGAGCTATGCTGCGTCGTGAAATACTGGCTGCACGGTAAAATAAATTATTATTCGCTGAGTTGATCTATCGATTTTGACTAACTTTGAATCTCCCCGTTTTTGGTACAGTACCTTGGACTTTGAAAATTAATCCTTATATATATATAATATTATACGAGGTTACAGCTTCTCTCTGCATCTATTATGTCGCCAGGTGCCTATTATATATTCCGCTGGATGTATATTGGCTTTATGTATATGTAGCACAGTGGCGTAGCGTATGTGTAAGAATTGTGGTAATACTGTATAAGAATCGTGATAACATTGTATAACAAT
>NW_014585832.1:0-3317 GCF_000485595.1 Priapulus caudatus
AATTGACCTTAGATTAGCCGCGTTTTCGATAGCATACACCGAAACGCACGTATGTGTATATATCACACCAAAAATAGATAGGGCGTAAGGCCTTTCATGATACTGACATATATATATATGATATATATATATATATGATATATATATGCGTACGTGTCCGTGTGCACACATTTGATACAAAATATGTAGCATCAACAGATAAGGGACCTTGTTTATTTGTTTATTACGCGCGTTTGTACGTTTGGCCTACATACATATTTGCAACTACCGCGTATTTATGTTGTACATTATACGGTCAGCCACATATCTGTATATATATTATATATATGCATATATATATATATATATATATATATATATATATATATATATATATTCTTTTGTTTTTTTTTTTTTTTTTTTTTTTTTTTTTTTTTTTTTCCTAACTGCCTGCGCTGCTACTGCTGCTGCTGCTGCTACTGCTGCTACACTGCTGCTACTGCTGTGCTGCTGCTACTGCTGCTGCTGCTACTGGTCTGCTGCTGGCTAAACTGCTGGGCTGGTCTCTTGCTTGCTACTGCTAGCTGCTGCTGCTACTCGCTGCTGCTGAGGCTGCTACTGCTGCTACTGCTGCTGCTGCTTGCTGCTACTGCGGGCTGACTGCTGGCTACTGGCGCTACTTGGCTGGCTTGCTACCTACTGCGGCTGACTTGCTGGCTACTTGATGCTACTGCTTGGGCGCACCTGCTGAAGCTGCTACTGCTGCTACTGGCTGCTGCTGACTGGCGCTACCTGCTACGTGCTGCTTTGCCTGCTGCACTGCTGCTAGCTTCTGCTGTGCTCTGCTAGCTGCACTGGCTGCTACTGCTGCTACTGGCTGCTACTGCGCTGCTGACTGCTTGCGGCTGCTGCTGCTGTCTGGATGCTGGACTGCTAGCTACTGGCGCTATGCCTGCACTGCTGGCAGCTGCTGCTGCGACTTGCTGCTGCTGCTGCTACTGGCTGCTACTCGCGCTGCGCTGCTGCTAACTGCTCGTTGCTGCTATGCTGCTGCTGCGCTACTGCTGCTGGCTGCTTGCTGCTACTGGGCTACTGGCTGCGCTACTGCTGCTGCTGAAGGCTGCTACTTGCTGCTACTGGCTGCTGGCTGGCTTGCTTGCTACTGCTGCTATCTGTCTGGCTACTGGCTTCTACTGCTGCTGCTGCGCTGCTACTGCTACCGCTGTTCTGCTGGCGGTGCTGACTGCTGGTGCGGCTACTTCGCTGCTGCATGAGGTCTAGCCTCCAGGGTAGCTAACGGAACGTACGCCTGGTAGCGGTCGCTATCCGAAACGTACCTCTGTAACTATTGATATGGTTGAGGGTTAGGGGTAGGTGTAGTTTTAGGCGTAGTGCTAAGCGACTCCCTAGGACATCGTAGTGAGTATACGAGGTAACGGTGCGGCATATTAAATATGTGAGCAGGATACGTCCGGTTATAGCCGACGCGTACGCGTGGTTACGTTTTCGGTGTACCGTCTGGGGGACATAGACGCTCCTCAGCACGTACTACTCACTAGTCTAACTACTACGGCTGCTGGCGCCTGCTCTGGCACCTGCGCCTCTCTGCACTGCTGCTGCCGCTGCTGCTACTTGCCTGCTGCCTCGCTACTGCTGCTGCTGGCATTTCTGGACTAATACTACTACTGTGCTGCGCGCTGCTGCGTGCTGCTGCTGGCTGCTGCTGTGCTACCGAAGGACAGCAATGGCGATAATGTTGTCGCGTTATGCCACTATGCATCAATCATTGTGAAGTCGAGGCAATGTCGCTAATGTCATATATATATGTAATATATATTAGATATATTATATATATTATATATATATATATATATTGCAATAACGTAGGCAGTTTGCACATTATGATGTACAGTACAGTGTAAATGATCCGTGCAGATGTGCACTAGTCTACAGCAACATGTAGCATGTAAGTGTGCATCTGGTGAAGCATATACAATATACATGGTACAGTTGTGAACATCACAATGTACACGTAGCATGTACATGTGTCATCTGTAACATCCTATATTGTAGCATGTAACACTATACGTACATTACCATAACATAAACAGCTAACACCAGCAGTTTAGCATAGCTATAATAGACATGTACACAATACGTAATGACAGACATCTAATAATGACGATGTACACTTACCGTACCGTGTAACATAGCTATAATCACATGGTACACAATACGTACATGCTACAAACATCTAAATGATACATGTACACTACACGCACAGTTGTGCATAGCTATAACTGTACAATTTACACTTATAAGCGTATCAGTTGTGCATAGCTATAGATGTACATGGTAGCATCTTAACGTACAGTGGGCATTAGCTAAGATGTATGCATGTAAGCAATGACGAGCAGTGTACAAACATCTAGAAGTACCATGGTAACTTACACATACTATTGTACATAGCTAAACAAAAAAAATATAAAAAAAAAAAAAAAAAAAAAAAAGAAAAAAAAAAAAAAAAAAAAAAAAAAAAAAAATAAAAAAAAAAAAAAAAAAAAAAAAAAAAAAAAAAAAAAAAAACATAAATAGTATGTACTATGGTACACGCTTAATACGTACATGTACAAACATATAGAATGTAGCATGGTAGCACTTACCCACAGTTGTAGCATATGCTATAATGATGTACATGTACACTATACGTACATGTACAGAAGCATATAGAATGTACGATGGTACACTTACAGCGCACAGTTGTACTGAGGCTATAATTACATGTCATATATAGATTAAATTACAAACATCTAGAATGTACATGTATCAGAATACTACTACTGTGTAAGGCATAGCTATAAATGTACAAGGGTGTGTATAGGTCAGGAAGATTCGCGTTGATAATAGTACACATATCGTAAGTTTACACAATGTAAATGTATTCGTAATAAATACACACTTTGTGGACATATATCAATGTATCATCTACAGCGTACACTTGGGAGTAATTTATTGTAAAACGTAAAATGTACATGTAGCATGTAGAACCTACGATGTAAAAGTATGTATATGTAATACGAGTATGTATAATGTATGTATATCGTGTATATCGAGTTCAAACGCACGTACACTGGTGGGCACTTACACATAAATAACGTTACTACGACTCTTCACGACGATCATACACACACACTACATGTCAGACAGCATACCATGTAGGTACTCATCCTAACTTATAAATAATAGTATGGATATGACTACTACAACGGGTACGATGAATACTATTATAGTATATATAGTATATATATATATATTATATAATGTATAAGAAGTAATAT
>NW_014585833.1:0-3315 GCF_000485595.1 Priapulus caudatus
CAAATGAACGTGCTATCGGGACAGGTAGCTTTAGCATTTCCTTTACGGTTCTCTCATTATATAATCTATAATCTCATCCTCCTTCTACCGCCTCCTGTTCTCCTCTCTGTCAGGTCCCCCATCTCCCCTAATAACAGTGACCCAATTGTTCAGCTAACGCAAAAAAAATGCTGCTATTGTCTGTCTGTACGCAACCATCGCATCTCCTCCACGCGTGCTGTCAGTGTGCATACTGACTTTGTATTGCAGCGAGAGGGTGTTGTTTGGCTTGTATGCTTAGCACATATACATGTCCGACTAGGCGGTGACAATAAGCTTGTTTACTCGGCGCCGATTCTAGGCTAAAACCGTGGAAAATTGTCTAGCAAATCCCGTGATTTTGTCAGTCTGTCGCTTTTACGAACACGAGCCGCGCGCGCGCGCGTGCGTCTGTGTGTGTGTGTGTGTGTGTGTGTGTGTGTGTGTGTGTGCGTGTGTGTGTGTATCCATGCCGGTTAACAAATGGAAGTTGAGAATGAACCATGAATCGGTTATAAATTAAATAACGGTTCTCAAAACGACTAGCAAAATCTCGCGCTATATATTCACTCTAGAGACAGTTATGTAGGTGTATATGCCTACACGCACGCACACCACACGATGACTCTATAAATGTGCTTATTATAGTACTTCTGCTACTAAATTTTGCACGCGGTTTATAATATATTCAGACGCGTGGCGTTTAGGAAATGTGTTTAGCCTTCTAATGCGTACACCTACTCGCATTATGCCGTGTGTCGCCTCTGATATATCAGAATGAGAATTTAGTTGCCCACTTTAGCCATACTAGTTCTTATGCAGCCAGACTGTGTTTCGTAATTACACGCAATTCTAACGAGATTAAATTAGACTAATGTATTAGTGTGTAACGCACTCTCGATGCTTATTGCCCTGATCAGACGTGCAGCCGTCGGCGGAAAGATACGCGCTATACTTACACGTTCGCTGGTGTGATATCCTAGTCTGACAGTATCTGCTGGTTCCTGAGGCAGGCAGGCAGGCAGGCACCGGTGGTAACGTTGCTGATGAGTTGCACGGTATTCTGCGGTCGTATATATACACGACGCGGCACGCGCGTGGCACACTTCTGCGACGCATGCAGATTAACACGCCGTTAGTCAAACTATCGCGAATTCGCTAGTTACCACAAAAACTGCTCGATTCCACATAAACGCATCACATATCCGGCGTCATGTGCGCTGGCCGCGAGGGGAGGGGGAGGGGTGGCGATAACGACACAATAATGGTGCAATTCTTCAGGAATATCCCGACAAAATAGGGCATCTAGGCAATATTGGGTCGCCGGCGTATCGCAATCATTGTCGGTAGTATTTTAACACATTTCTCACTTATTTCTCCGGTTTTATATTAAAATACATTGCGTTTTATTGGAGCAGGCGTTTATTGCTGTCTGCACACATAATGGGGCTTCATGTCCCCTTGTCTGCTCTCACAACATTGCTACTGTTATAAACTACCGCAGTGTGACGGGCCGGCCGTCATGCCGCTGCCCCATAGTAATTGAATAATTAATGAAAAGCAAAAATTCGTTAACAGAACAGTGATGCATTATATATAGGGCATTAACGCAACAGCTAGGCGCTCTACGTGTGCGGCTCTTTCTACGCATGCGCGTAATATCGCGATGTTATGCGGGGGCAAGCGAGGTTTCGTCTCTTGTCGTGGCGACGTCGTGTGCAGTGAAGTCTGTGCCTTATCTACTCCCCAATTCTCAGGTGTTTCCTCTCGACGAAGGTTCGATCGATTGCGTGTTCTATAAAGGTCTTCAACGCTCAAGCACAGTATTCCCTTCCATTAATCCGTTAAACATTAGGTAATAATAATAATAATAATAATAATAATAATATTAATCCATACATCATACAATGTAGATAAGCAATTGTACCATTTAGGAGGCCATAGTTATATCATTCATTTAAATATTATATATTAAAGCATTCATATATATTAAACGTGGATATTTGCCGTGTAGGGCTAAGTATGGTCTATTTTAATATATTTTCACGCTTAGTTTGCCTGTTCCAAAGCCACTGTTTTTGCGTAAACAATAGTGCATGCAGTCAAAGTCACCTTACTAATAAATTATTTACATCATTATTCCGTATCGTTGTAGTGTATCCAGTGTGTTGCCGGGCTTCTATCATAAAGAGCATTTTCCTTCCAGAAAAGAGTAACTGTTCCAATGAGATGGGTATCTGTATATACCCCAAATAGTAAATTTCTAAGGGCGTCTCCGCTAGTGCTGGTAGTTCTTGATTAATGGTAACCGCGGTACTGATGAGTTTCGGTTGACCAGCCCTTCTGTCGGTAATCTAGTGGCCGTATCCGTACACACTCTTGTATCCGATGATGGGGCCGGACTCGCTGTAGCTGTACAGCTTCTTGGGCTGGTAGTACTTGTGTCCCTCTCTGCAACGCAAAGGAATCGAAACGCATATACATAAGAGTGTAGGAGTAATGTTGGCAACTTTTCATAGCGATTTGGTTATGATCGTTAGAAGATACCACGCGAATGCCAGACTTTTGCAGGTCGTTATGACTTATGACGTTTACGTAACCCTGTTAGCCCCGCGGGTCATGTATCCCCGCCCCGTCCGTATGTAGCGGCTGCTCCAGGATTATTCCTGATATCAGTGAGTGTTGTTACGATGCCGTGCTGCTGTGTGTGACACTCAGAATATATATGTATGTATATATATATAATATTATTGCTCAATTGGACTAATATAGTGGACTATGGATTATTGCTCAATTGGACTATAACAAACATTTTACAGTGCCGACACCCGATTGTCACTTACCTGTACTGGTACTTGTAGCCTCTTGTCTTGGCGGCGCTCTCCTTCGCACTCGCCTGGTCTGTCGCGTACAGCGAGCCGTAAGCATCGCCGCTCTTTGAGAAGTCGTGCGCGCTGTGTCTTTGGCCGTAGCCTGTAAGCTTGCCCTTCTTAACGGGCCCGTAGTGAGACGTGGTGTAGTAGCCATCGTCGTGACCGTAGCCTCCTCCGTGGCCTCCCCCTCCGTAGCCGCCGCCTCCTCCGTGGCCTCCCCCTCCGTAGCCGCCGCCTCCTCCGTGGCCTCCCCCTCCGTAACCTCCTCCTCCGTGGCCTCCCCCTCCGTTACCTCCTCCTCCTCCGTGGCCTCCCCCTCCGTAACCTCCTCCTCCGTGGCCATCTCCGCCGTTACCTCCTCCCCCGCCACCGTAGCCTCCTCCACCACCGTAGCCTCCTCCTCCACCACCGTAGCCCCCGTCAT
>NW_014585834.1:0-264 GCF_000485595.1 Priapulus caudatus
TCTCTCTCTCTCTCTCTCTCTCTCTCTCTCTCTCTCTCTCTCTCTCTCTCTCTTTCTCTACGTATCTGTCCCACTCTCCCATTTTCTCTCCACCTCTCTCCCTGTCTTTCCATCTCACTCCCTCCTTCCCATTTTTTGCTCTTTCTTTCCTACTCTGTTATCTCCTTCTTTATCTCGACCTTCCAGCCTCTCTCTCTCTCTCACACACACACACACACACACATACACACACGCGCGCGCACACACACACACACACACGCGCGC
>NW_014585834.1:1539-2674 GCF_000485595.1 Priapulus caudatus
ACTCTGTTATCTCCTTCTTTATCTCGCCCTTCCAGCCTCTCTCTCTCTCTCTCTCTCTCACACACACACACGCATACACACACCCGCGCGCGCACACACACAAGCACATACACACATGCACGCACGCACCCCACCACACACACCCACACACACACACACACACACACACACGCACTCGCTCTCCCACACATATCTTTTTATTAATAGCGTTTTAATGATCTATTTGCGCATCCGCTCTAACTCGGTCACTATCTCCCTGCCTCCCCACTGCCTTTATTAAACGCTAAAATTAGGCCATTGCTTCCGTTTTCACTTTGTTGTCAAAATCGCATTCGCACGCATACATGGTTGAAGATTTAATTGTTCTGGGGATTCGTTTAGTTGCCCGATCTCTGAGGAATATGTTGTATGGTGGAGCAAGGTTTCATCTGTTTTTGCACAAAGACGTTAATTATATGCAATATTTCCATGCTGGGAATTTGCAGCGAAGACATAATAGAACCGAAGCGAGGAATGAGCTATGAGATTTAATAATAATAATAATAGGAATAACAACAACAATAATAATATTAATTATAAGTATTATCATAATTATAACAATAATTTATATCAGTTTTAACATTTGTACAGTTACATTTTCACAAACGAGATTCTTGATAATTAATGTTGCGGCTTACCTAGGTGTAGGGCAACGGATAGCCAATCTCACGCGGCCAGCACACTCGCAGTTAATGTGATTACGCGTTGCGTGCGGGCACATCTTTCCCAATTAATGGCTAACGGTACTAACGCAATGTTTTTTTCCCAGGTAATGGTTACATCGAGGGTTCAGAACTGGATAGCTTTTTGCGCGAGTTTGTCTCCAGCGTTGTCGACAAGGAGGTAAGTCCGCAGGTAAGTACGCGTGTGTGCTTATACATGTGCGTACGTCGGGTGGGTGGGTGAATATATGCATGTACGTATACGTATGTATGAATGTATGTATGTATATAGGTTGGTAACTCGGTCGGTCGGTCGGTCGGTCGGTCGGTCGGTAGGTAGGTAGGTGGGTATGTAGGTAGGTAGGTAGGTAGGTAGGTAAGTAGGTAGGCAGACAGGCAGGCAGGCAGGCAGGCAGGCAGGCAGGAGCAGCAGC
>NW_014585834.1:2699-3315 GCF_000485595.1 Priapulus caudatus
TGTGTGTGTGTGTGTGTGTTGTGTGCGTGTGCGTGTGCGTGCGTTTGTGCGTTCGTGCGCGGGCGCGCGTGTGTTTGTGTGTGTAGATGTGATTTTATGAGTATGATGCTGCATTGATACCTGTAATAACAGCTTCGTCAATGCGGCAGACCTACATTACACGATATACACGTTAGATAGAACTTGCTAATAGCAACAAAACACTTATATCCAGCACGAAACAAACCAGACCAATTTGATAAATTATGTATGAAATCATGAAAATTCTATAGCTTAAACTAAGCAAGGGTTGACGACTCGACATGAATCGACGAACTCGCCTACTCATTCTGTATGCAGATTACGTTAATGCCTGACAACGGTTCGACGTCGATGATCGATTTAATACATCGCGTATTATACGTAATTTCTAGTTTACCTATTACTAGCGAACTTGTCTCTTATTTACTGGCGATTATCCTCTTACTGCGGCTAGAATTCAGGCTGTGCAGATAGTATTTACTATTACCAGTAATTATAAATAAAACTATATAGATAAATAGTACATTTATGCGTGTGCGTATGTGTATGTATGTGTGTGTGTGTGTGTGTGTGTGGTGTATGTGTATGTATGTAC
>NW_014585835.1:0-1101 GCF_000485595.1 Priapulus caudatus
TGTGTGTGTGTGTGTGTGTGTGTGTGTGTGTGTGTGTGTGTGTGTGTGTGTACACGCGCGCGCGTTCCACCCCGGCGTCACGATCAAGACGAGCGACGCGGCGTTTTTATGTCAAACACTGACAACCGATGCAACTGTTCGACTGTTCATAATCGCCGCCGGCTGGTGAAAATTACCAAAATACGACAATAACTGCAGTATAAATAGTCGCGGGACGCACCTGTGTTGCAGCTGGCAGGTATAACTGTACACTGACTGGCACATAATACGAGTGTCTTTTGGGCGCGTGTCACGGAACGAGTCCGGGCCACTCACCGTGTGCAGCAGCGCGTGCCAACCTAGCAACGGCGTCCACGGCAACAGTGGCTCATAATTGCACAAAGGCTCACAAAGGATGTTCATTAGTCGAATGGAGAGCGAGTCGGCGGGCAGCGTTAATGTGAGCGCGGGCGCGGAAATGGCTTGTGTTTTCGGTCCAGTAGTGTCGAGAATGGCCGAGAGCACTTGCTAGACATTTCAGTACAATCGCGTGTCAATCTATAGGGTGTTTTATAATGAGGACATGAAGCGTTCTTATTTTGCTCCGACGAATCGAAAAACAATAAACGAAACAGTGAAGGGTTTGTAGGCTGCAGAGTTTCGCGTTTTAAAGTAGCAATTACCAATAAAATTACAATTTTTATTATGACATCGGGAGCAGTGTTATACAGCCAATAAATATCTTACGGTACCCACGTTAAAGTAGGTGTCGTAATGTGTTACATACCAAGGCACAAATCCTAATAGGCAGCGTTGAAAATAGTGCTTGGAAATAATGGCGAGTGGGAGTGTGGGAGCGATCGAGACAGAAAGAGAGAGAGAGAGCCAGTGAGAGAGAGAGAATGAAAACGAGGAAAGGAAAGACACGCGCACACACACAGGAAGAGAGAGAGAGAATGGGAGGGAGAGAGAAATAAATAGATAGATAGAGAGAGAGCGAGAGAGAGAGAAAAGAGCGAGAGTGATAGCTAGCTAGCTAGATAAATAGATATATAGATAGATAGATAGATAGATAGATAGATAGATAGATAGATAGATAGATAGATTCTTTAGATAGATAGA
>NW_014585835.1:1772-3314 GCF_000485595.1 Priapulus caudatus
CTCTCTCTCTCTCTCTCTCTCTCTCTCTCTCTCTCTCTCTTTCTCTCTCTGTCTCTCTTTCTTTCTCTCTCTCTCTCTCTCGTTCTCTCCCTCTCTCTTTCTCTCTTTTTATCTCTCTATCTCTGTCTCTTTGTTTGTCCTCTCTGGGTCCCTCCCTGTCCATCGCTTACTCTCTCCCTCCCCTCCCTCTCTGTGTGGCTGTCTCTCATTCTCCCCCTTCCCCCTCTCTGTCACGCTGTCACTCTCTCTCTCTCTTCCACTCTTCGTCTGTACATCTCTCTTCGCCTCATTCTCTCTATTTCTCGGTATTTACCCTATTACCTTATTAACTCTAACTTTATAGTTACTGTATAGTTTGATAGAATGAATTAGCGCGCATGCATGCAGTTGGTACCGCTGTTTGTCGCGCGGCGTGTGCATGAACACCCCCCTGGCGGGCGTAAAAACACATATATGATATCAGAGGATGCGATCTAGTGGTGGGAAACGCAGACGCGCCATTTATGGGACAAATATTTGCCGGCTCATCAGAATCGATAGTTTCGCCCGAATATACACTTAAATATATATAATTATAGTAGTTTATATATATAATATAAGAGATATATAATATAATAATTATTACGTTATAAACACTGTGTCGGGCAGGTCGATTATGAATGTAAATATACGCTGTGAAACCACCGCGCACCGGTGCGTGTGTGTGTTGCGTGTGTGGTGTGTGTGTGTGTTGTGTATGATTGGTGTGGTCGTGCGTGCTGTTTGTGTGTGTCTGTGTGTGTTGTGGTAGGTGTTGGCTGTGTTGCTTTGTTGGGTGTGGTGTGTGTGTGTGTGTGTGTATGTATGTATGGGTGTTGTGGTTGGTGTGTGTCGGTTGTGGTGTGTGTGTTGTTGTGTGTGCGTGCGCCTGCGCGTGTGAGTGTGTCAGACACTAGTAAACTCACTTCTACGAATCACCACATCCCTATCCTTACACACACTTTCCCTCTCGCTCTCTCTCTCTCTCTCTCTCATCCTTCCCCCTCCCCCTCCTCCGCGTCGCCGTACCGTCTCCCTCTGCACGTACCTTCCCTCCTCTCTCTCTCTCGGCCTACCCTCTGTGCGGCATCGGTGAATTCACGGCCTGTGTTTATTAGAGGGAGAGACAGACAACGCTGCATGCAGCTGCAATTATCTTACCTCGCGCTATTCAGGTGCCGTAGACCCTAACCTGTAGCCAGGCTGGTGCAGCGTGCACGCACGCACGCACGCACGCACGCACGCACGCACGCACGCACGCACGCACGCACACACACTGACACTCGCACACGCGCGCGGAGCACGTTAATTCATGTTGGGAAATTATTCATAATAACAGGGTAAATATTCATTTTAATGTGTGTGAACTTATATGTAGACACTCGCACAGGCGCGGGCGCGCGCACGCACACACACACACACACACACGTACATGTACACGCACACGCACACACGCGCGCGCACACACACACACACACACACCACACACACACACACACACACCACCACCCACCACACACACAC
>NW_014585836.1:0-1187 GCF_000485595.1 Priapulus caudatus
CTCTCTTTCTCTCTCTCTCTCTCTCGCTCGCTCTCTCTATCTCTAACACAGTGCAGTGTGCATGTCCCAAACCTTTACTCCTTTCTTACAGTATAGCCTAGTGTTTGTCACGCCCTCATGCCTTTCCCAGAGTTTAGTGTGTCACTGTAGGTGCCACATATTTACTCTTGCCACTTTGGTGAAAGTGCCACACCCTTTCCCAAAGTATAGTGTCTGTGCCTCGCCTATCCCAGACACCCTCCCACCCTCTCCTGCAGTATAGTGTATGTGCCTTGACTCTCCCACCTCCCACTCTATTGGTGTGGCCACTACTTCTACTACCCTATGCATTGCTTTTGCATCCCTAGACAAAATCCAGTCGACCATCTCTCTCTAGGTTCCAGCTTCCAGCGCTCGCTAGCGTAGACGCCTCTCTGGCTCCGATTAGGCGTGTGCGTGCCACCAGGTGGCCAGTAGGTGGTTTACGGGCGTGTCCGTATTCCTCGGCGGTGCCACTAGATGTCGCCACGGTATCCCGTCGCCATTTTTCCCCCGGCACTTTTCCGATGGTGTAGTTGTAATACCCATGCTTTGCTATTGCCTGTGTAGATAGATAGCTAGTTAGATAGATAGCTAGTTAATGACTGAATGTTATATAGCTAATCGGATAGATCTACAGACAGATAGACAGACAGACAGACAGACAGGCAGACGTACAGGCAGACAGATAGATTGATAGACAGACAGGCAGACAGATAGATTGATAGACAGACAGGCAGACAGATAGATTGATAGACAGACAGGCAGACAGATAGATTGATAGACAGACAGGCAGACAGATAGATTGATAGACAAACAGATAGACAGTTAGGTTAGATAGACAGGCAGACAGATAGATTGATAGACAGACAGGCAGACAGATAGATTGATAGACAGACAGGCAGACAGATAGATTGATAGACAGGCAGGCAGGCAGACAGATAGATTGATAGACAGACAGATAGACAGTTAGGTTAGACAGACAGGCAGACAGATAGATTGATAGACAGACAGGCAGACAGATAGATTGATAGACAGACATGCAGACAGATAGATTGATAGACAGGCAGACAGATAGATTGATAGACAGACAGGCAGACAGATAGATTGATAGACAGACAGGCAGACAGATAGATTGATAGACAGGCAGGCAGGCAGACAGATAGATT
>NW_014585836.1:2607-3313 GCF_000485595.1 Priapulus caudatus
AGACAGATAGATTGATAGACAGACAGACAGACAGATAGATTGATAGACAGACAGACAGACAGATAGATTGATAGACAGACAGACAGACAGACAGACAGACAGACAGACAGGCAGATAGATTGATAGACAGACAGGCAGACAGATAGATTGATAGACAGATAGATTGATAGACAGACAGGAAAGTGTACAAGATAAGAATGGCATCATACTTATCTACAAAATCAGTATTTCTCCAATCTGTCTAATCTATATGTAAATATCTGCAAAGAGTTGGCTTAACGATTGCTACGATTCAAAAGTCAATCGAAACAATTTATCGTCTGATTAATCAGTCAATGTCAATTGATCTGATCATTATGTCGTTAGTGACCTTATGTCATTAGTGACCTTATGTCATTAGTGTCATTAGTGACCTTATGTCATTAGTGTCATTAGTGACCTTATGTCATTAGTGTCATTAGTGATCTTATGTCATTAGTGTCATTAGTGACCTTATGTCATTAGTGTCATTAGTGATCTTATGTCATTAGTGTCATTAGTGACCTTATGTCATTAGTTAATATTAGCAGCAATTACCATCTTATAATCACTATTTACTTTCGCAGGAGAAGGGAGCGACGGATAAGGAGGAGGAGGAGGAGGAGGAGGAGGAGAAAGAGAAGAGTGAGGTAGGAATGATTTTATTGTGGTGGGATATTTTTACTAG
>NW_014585837.1:0-325 GCF_000485595.1 Priapulus caudatus
ACGCACGCGTACATAAACCGACGGAAGGCTGATTACCTCTTCTGTATCCATCGTCTCATGACGGCTTCCTGACACGATGACGTCACATGACCTTCTCACCAGCCTCTCCTCATTCTGCATCTAATTACTCCTCTCTCTCTCTTGAAGGCTTCCCTCTTCTTCCTCGTTCGCGTTCTCCCCCTCTCTCTTTCTCTCGCAGGTTGCCTGCTCTCCCTCACTGTCTTGAAGGCTGCTCTCTTTCTCCCTTCCTCTGGCAGCCTGCTTTTCTTCCTTTCTCTTTGAGGGTTGCTCTCTTCTTCTCTCGCCCTCTTTCTCTCTCTCTCTC
>NW_014585837.1:3528-5150 GCF_000485595.1 Priapulus caudatus
ATATATATATATATATATATAATATATACAGCGCCCTATACAGATGATACAATGTTTTGTAAGGTCATACCTTCAGAGAGTTCAACTTCGCACAACTCCTAGCCATATAAAACATTTGACAGCCCCTTATTTACGCGTAAACATAGAAGTGGGAAGAAAGTATATCGCAGCACTATTACAGCATGCGGCACCCGGGTGGTACTGTCTCTCACATGTCATACACACACACGCATGCACACACACACATACACGCGCGCACGCACGCATATACACACACACGCACGCATACACACACACACACACGCACGCACGCACCCATACACGCACACACATACAGNGAGAGAGAGAGAGAGCTAGCCAGCTCCGTCCATCAGAGAACAGAGCTGTGTGTCTATGGCTTAAGCTGAGACGTTCACTGCATTCATAGCCGTGTAGATGAGACAACGTAAGTCGTAAGCGAGCAACTTGGTCTCACCTATGTTTGATGACAAGCCATTCCAAATGACAGTGTCAGTGACAGTGCCAGTGTCAGTGTCAGTGTAAGTGACAGTGTCAGTGTCAGTGTCAGATTCAGTGTCAGTGTCAGTGACACCTAGCCTTGGGGACGGACCCTGGCTAATGATGTGAACGTACAGTACACAGCGAGAGAGAGAGCGAGAGAGCAAGAGAGCGAGAGAGAGCGACGAGAGAGAGGAGAGAAGAGAGAGAGAGAGGATGAGAGAGAGAGAAAGAGAGGGAGAGAGAGAGAGAGAGAGACGAGAGGAGAGAGAGAGAGGAGCGAGAGAGAGAGAGAGAGAAGAGAGAGAGAGAGAGAGAAGGACCACAGAGAGAGAGAAGAGAGAAGAGAGAGAGAGAGAGAGAGAGAGAGAGAGAGAGAGAGCGAAAGAGAGAGAGAGAAAGAGAGAGAGAGATAAGAGAGAGAAGAGAGAGAGAGAGAGAGAGATAGAGAGAGAGAGATGAGTACGGGAGCGCGAGGGGGATAGAGAGAGAAGGAGAGAGACGCAGAGAGAGAGAGAGAGAGAGGGGGGCGAGAGCGATAGAAAAGGGGGAGAGGAGAGAGAGAGGAGAGAGAGAGGTTCCGTCCCTACATTCCGTCTCTACATTCCATCCCTATATTCTGGTCAAACATTCCGTCCCGGCGTTCCGTTCCTACATTCCATCCCAACGTTCCGTCCCTACATTCCGTCTCTACTTTCCGTCCTGACATTCCATCCCAAAGTTCCGTCCCTACATTCTGTAGCGTCATAAATAATCGAACATGACACGTTTTTCATAAAATAATGAATAATAGAAGAAAAAAGCTGGATGTGTAGGTGGAATTTAGAGGTAATCGATTCAGAAGCGTATAAGTGCCGTACGGCTATCGTCAGCTGTGCATCATTCATGGAGCGTCTAGTATAGGATAACTAGATGTTGTCTAGTAGTAGGTAAAACTCACAGACGACCACGCTAGCTAACACCCTCCTCCTGCATGAGAGCAAAGGTCGAGCAGATACCCTCCCGCACCGTTAGGGAGGGGAGGGGGAGGAGGAAAGGGGGAGAGAGATATCGTGTCTTTGTCACGCCTTGTATTAGTAGCTTAAAGGGACAGTAACCTCTAGGATTTTACTGCATACAACTGT
>NW_014585837.1:5897-6841 GCF_000485595.1 Priapulus caudatus
GTAATTATAACCTAAATTAGCTGAAAATAACCCTAGAACCTAGAGTAAACTCTCCCTTTAATAATCCGAGAATATTATCAATGGCTTTTGTTAGATCAGCGAGCGAGGGATTACGCCTGTGCTCGCCATGTCTGCCACGTTACTATAACTAACAACTAATGAACAAGTGAAGGATATCCCCTCCTTATGAATAAACGTGCAGCAACTAACGCACGAACACCGTGTTTTCATACACGTCTATATAGCTCAAAACACGTATGCTGAAAGGGCGGTTTCCGTGTTTTATAGATGGCAGCTTCACTACCAAGAGATCTGTCGCCTGTAAGTGTAAAAAGGTAACTACATAGTATTTCGACTGGGTTGGATATTGAATGGAGAATAATCGACAGTTGAGAATCTGGTTTTAACTTAAAGAATGTGTGGCCTGGTGAACTATTATGTCTGGCCTGCAGGTATTTATAGTTTTCAGACAGTTTGTAGCGATTTTGTCACGCGGACTTACTCATTGCTTCAACTTTTTACCTGCAGTGAGCAGGTAAAAATTTTCAGTGAAACATAAATTTCGTCGAAAACTTTTCTAGAGAGTTCTATTTGTTTTACTAATCTTTTCTTCAGTGGACAGTTTCTTCAGGAAATAGACTTGTACAGCCTGTCAGTAAGCATCTAATTTTTAATCGAGTCATCACGGATAAACTATCGTTTATGTGGATAATCCCTATAGCTAAGCTCTATATACATTCTCATCTGTAGCGGAAGCGGCGGCGGGGGGGAGGGGGGGTACACGGGTAGAGATATATGACTCGTACACAGTCCTTTCCAGATTTTAATGAAAACAAGTGCCGCAGAGCGACAGCGCTCATCTAACGCACCGCAGTAGAAACTCTGTGGTGGAGTGGTGGGACTAACAGGGTTTACTAGAATCCCAAAATGTGTTCACATACACG
>NW_014585838.1:0-1102 GCF_000485595.1 Priapulus caudatus
AAGCAGGACAACAAGAGAAGACTATCTTGTTGAAAATAATCAGGAGCACATGATAGACCTTCTTGCCGATCAAACCACCACCCATGATATTTTCCTTGCAGCAGGGACAGGACTAAAAGGAACAGTAATAAAATATGTCACTCAAAATAGCTCTATCTTGAAAACAGCTAATGATAAGTTATCCCCCTCTGGCGGTGTTGCGGGTCTTTTGGTCACATTAACATCGACTGACAACAGGAATACAGTGCATAAAGCCCTTACCCAGGAGGGAGGTTACTTTAGCTTTAATGGTATTACAGCCGGTTATGGCAAGTACAAGTTACAGACCCAATGGGAAAAATTGAGAGTTTTCGTATAGATAAAGCAACGCGGCAGATAGAGCTAAAGCTTAATGAGGCTCAGGAAGTGAACTTTCGAGCCATTCCATTTATCAAGATAATAAGAAAGATAGGTCCTGGTAGTGGTTTTTCTGTTTCCGGTGAATAGCAAAGAAGAGGTTAAAATGAAATTTATACTACTCATGGCGTTTATAACGCTCTTTCCTTTCAAATCTGCCTGTGCAGATACGGCATCGGTTACACAGCGTGTACACATTATCATTCCTAAAATGGCATTGATTGATGTGAATAACACCTCTACGCCACTGCAAATATCTTTTAATCCCATGGTGGATGCTGGTGATAATTTTCCTGAAGCCACTGCAAGCAGTTATTACGATATCACTTCCAATATAAGTGGTTTAAAACTCTATGCTAAAACAGATAAGAACCTAATCAATGATTACAATTTAAGTTTAAAAGTTAATGAGGGGGGTTCTATCTATAAAGAGTTA
Source organism: Priapulus caudatus (assembly GCF_000485595.1). Classification (NCBI taxonomy): domain Eukaryota; kingdom Metazoa; phylum Priapulida; class Priapulimorpha; order Priapulimorphida; family Priapulidae; genus Priapulus; species Priapulus caudatus. Next base: position 833 of record NW_014585838.1, read on the forward strand.
TCAACCGTACCCCAGTATATTTCGCACCAAGGTGAACAGGCACAAATCAACCAAGAGCTGAAATTTAAGGCCAGTCCCGCATCCACGAACAAGACCATTCCTTATGGCAATATTGATGTAACAATTACTTATACATTAGTTGAACTATAAGTAGCCCCGACAAAAATTATAAAAATTATCTAGACGAATCAGTTGATACCTTGACACCTACCGCCCCCTCGGCTTTGTAATATTTTTAGAGGGTCGTTATTTACCCTAAAAGCCTATTAC
>NW_014585838.1:2102-3313 GCF_000485595.1 Priapulus caudatus
GCCTTGGCAGTCTCAGTTGCCTAACCAGCGATGATCCTTGACCCCCCCGTATTAATAACTGTGACAACTAGGCTTGTCAGTGACTCTCTTGATAAGCATGTCAATATTTTGGCACCCTGTATAAGTACCACCTGAATCGATCAACACAACACCTTCTGTTGTAACAACAAACCCAAACGTTGCATTATTTCCTAGATTATCTTTTGTCCGGTTACCAAGCTCTCCAACAATTGCATATACGTCTTGGGTTACTTTCTGTAGCTTCAAGTTCCCATCCGCCAAGGACTGTCCAAAAGACAGAGCCAGAATCAGGGTTGCAAAAATTGACCTCAATATCTTCATATAAAACCTCATTTTAATTGCTACAGTTTATTAGACAAACACAGCTTCCGCCTACCTCAATATCCTAGCTTCTACCTATTTCTAATATCATAGTTCGCATCTGTTTTTCATGCAAGGTGATCAGAGAAAAGGGGTCAGTACCCTTTAGTGCTATCGGGAAGTTATTTCGTGCACGTTCCTAAGGGACTTGATGTCATCATATACGTAATATCAGCCCCTTAAAGCATGATTTATGCTCATGGAATCACTTAATTCAGTGGGAAATATTAAATAGAAGGAATCATGCCGCCATCGACCCTAATGGTTGAGCCCGTAATATAAGATGCTCTTTGGCTGGCGAGAAAAGCTACTACATCAGCATATTCTTCTGAATCACCGAGACGGCCGAGTGGAATACTGGCGCAACTTTCTTCGTAAATACTTTCTACTGTACGCCCTTCTCGCTCAGCCCTTTTGTTATCCAAAAAGCCAATGCGCTGGGTGGAAATTCGACCAGGTACAACAATATTGGCGGTGATGCCATCTTTGCCAATCTCCCTGGATAGGGTTTTCGACCAAGCGACTAAAGACATTCGCAATGCATTGGATAATGCCAGACCTGGTATCGGTGAAATAACCCCTGATGAGGTAGAGGTAATAATACGACCCCAAGCATTGGCGCGCATATCAGGCAAGATATGATCGGTAATCGTAATAACGGACAGTACCATGCTGTTGAAATTCTCTAGCCAGACTTCAGGTGCCTGACCTGATGCTGTTGTCGGTGGTGGGCCACCGGTATTATTAATAAGGATATCGACAGAACCAAAATTTTGTTTGATTTTATTGATGTTTTCTTCAATCACACTGAAATTAGATAAATCCCAAAC
>NW_014585839.1:0-1040 GCF_000485595.1 Priapulus caudatus
GAGAGGGAGAGGAGAGACGGGAGAGGAGAGGGAGAGGAAGGGAGAGGGACGAGGGAGAGGGCAGTTGGGAAAAGGGAGATAGAGCGGGATAGGGAGAGGGACAGAGGGGGAGGGAAAGGGAGCGGGAGTGAGAGAGTACTATAGCGTATTTAGATCGCAGCAAAACAACACGGATCAGCAATCATGGTAAAAAAACGTCTAATTAGAATCACGAATATTCCAGATAAAGTTGCATCGCGCCATTTCTTATCAACAAGTCTTGAAAAAATATAAGATAATACTGATAATAAAAATAAGTAAATAATAACAATAAATAATGATAATAATAATAATAATAAAAATAAATAATAACACTAGATGCAATCTGTGCACAGCGTAATCCACTTATATAGGCATGTAGTGAATACCACTCAGTCATTCATCATTAACGCAGCCATTGTGGCACGTCAGCCGTATATTCACACATGCAATTTCAACTGTCGTGCGAGTTCTACTTCTTCCTCAGTGAAAATATCAATATATCACCGACTCTCTAGTTTAGCTCCAATGAGGGAAGACGTACCGTCTAGACACATAATATCTCTCAATATATCGACGATCTAGCACGCAGTGGGAGAGGTGGTATTCGCTCGCAACCATTACAAAGTCGGCGATGTTATTGGATTTCATTCGATTTCTCTGCGCGGTAATGCCGTGAAATTGTCCCGCTTGTTGTTAAATCGGTCTTACCCTCTCGCCCACAGCTACATGCACGAGTGTGTTAGCCGCCACCGTGTGTCGCGATTTAACCAGAAAGGGATTTGTTTCATATAAATTGCCCGAGTGATTACCGCATAAAATCTCATCTGCAGGAACGGACTATCGATGTGTGCACGTGTATGCGTGCATGCGTGCGTGCGTCTGTGTGTATGTGTGTGTGTGTGTGTGTGTGTGTGTGTGTGTGTGTGTGTGTGTGTGTGTGTGTGTGTGTGTGTGTGTGTGTGTGTGTGTGTGTGTGTGTGTGTGTGTGTGTGTAGACGTCGACGACGACGACGACGAGG
>NW_014585839.1:2018-3311 GCF_000485595.1 Priapulus caudatus
GAGAGAGAGAGAGAGAGAGAGAGAGAGAGAGAGAGAGAAAGACAGCGAGAGATAGATAGATAGAGAGAGAGCGCGCGAGACGGACACCACGTTCGACAGCGTATTGGGAGCACCCCTCAGCCACCGCAGCATGCGCGTGTTAAGACTGTAAGTGTCAACGCGGGCGCATTACTGACCCACATAGCTGTCAGAAGCTACTTCTTTCGCGCGCGTACGCGATTGCCTCAGTGAAGGTCAGTAGAGGATTAACCGTATACAAAGCGGCCAGTAGAGCTAGACCTTACAGCAGCGGCCGGCAGAGCTAGACCTTTCTACAGCGGCCAGTAGAGCTAGACTTTACAGCAACGGCCGGCAGAACTAGACCTTTCTATACGGTCGGTAGAGCCAAATCTTTCTACAGCGGCCGGCAGAGTTAGACCTTTCTACAGCGGTCGACAGAGCTAGATTATTCTACAGTGGCTGGCAGAACTAGATCACTCTACAGCGGTCGACAGAACTAGACCTTTCTACAGCGTCCGGCAGAGCTAGACGCCGCATCGAATGTCGTGTCTGCTTTCTTTTTGCGAATCCCCAAATGACCATCTCTGTCTCTCTATCCGCTTTTGTGACGTCCCTTATCCTCCCACCGAATTTGTCTCGCTGCCTCCCTCACTCTGTTTTGTCACGCCTCCAGCACCACCAGCGACCATGGTCCTCTCTGTGCCTCTCGCTGGATTATATTCCTGTATAGCCATACTACCAAATGTGTTCCGCTGTTTGTCTCTCTCCGTTTCGTTAGGCCCTGTACCCTACCAGCCACTATATTCCTCTGTCTATCTCTCTCTCTGTCTCTGTCTCTGTCTCTGTCTCTGTCTCTCTCTCTCTCTCTCTCTCTCTCTCTCTCNGTCATCATGTGTTACAGCTCTATATAGCTAGCAGCCATCATGTGTTACAGCTCTATATAGCTAGCAGTCGTCATGTGTTACAGCTCTATATAGCTAGCAGCCATCATGTGTTACAGCTCTATATAGCTAGCAGCCATCATGTGTTACAGCTCTATATAGCTAGCAGTCATCGTGTGTTAATTACAGCTCTATAGAGCTAGCAGCCATCACGTGTTACAGCTCTATATAGCTAGCAATCATCGTGTGTTAATTACAGCTCTATAGAGCTAGCAGTCGTCATGTGTTACAGCTCTATATAGCTAGTAGTCATCATGTGTTACAGCTCTATATAGCTAGCAGTGATCATGTGTTACAGCTCTATATAGCTAGTAGTCATCATGTGTTACAGCTCTATATAGCTAGCAGTCAT